>NW_024352784.1:14788460-14894999 GCF_902729225.1 Pteropus medius
ATCTTCCTACCCCTCATCCCATTTGCTATGACCACTATAAATTTATTAGTGAAATCACTTCTTCCACGTCATTGCAACAGACTGGATTAGAAGACAAATAAGTGAGTTAGATGCAAACCTCATACGCAGCCTGGTGGGAAATCCACCTAACAGTGTTATGTTGTAACTAGTGGCAAAAAGCTGAACCCATTAAATTCATTCTTTGGAAACATTTGAATACCATAGTAGCATAAAAGGTTATTAATTTGAAATGGTTCTCCTAAGCAATACTAAACTTTCCAAGTTCTGCTTGTTGTCCATGCCATCTCAAAGAAAGCGAGCCATTAGGTCTGCACAATTTCCAAGCCTACTACTTGTGTTCTTAAAATCTTCCATCTATGAATGTAATTTGTATGAGTAAAGTATCAGCATCTCATCATAAAAAAAAAATAATAAACCATATAATGTATTTCAACTAAAAAGATTAATATAAGAGTTTGGTTAAAAACATTAGATGATGGAAAAAATGAAAAGGTAACACTGAGGATAGTTTTGCAGAAAGCAGCTACCACCTCCTAAAATGGGGCAAAAGTGGGAAGAAATTGGAACTATCAGGACTTAAAAACTTGAAGAAAAAATCTTGTAGAGTTGGGACTCAGCCCTCTGAGAAGAAATTGCAACCTGGCTAGTTCTGTTATCTTTGAGAAGACATGTTGAACTTGGTTCTGAGAGTGCTGGAAAAAAAATAAAAATCTGGAGACAGGAAACAGTTTCCTGCTGGTAAGGCAAAGAGCCCTGGCTAATGTAATGCTGACAGAAGAGCGAGCACACTGGAAAGGGAGGCTAGTTTCCTCTCCTTTTTGTCTTCCAGTTTCCCTGTCCCCTGTTGGCAGAACTCAGTAGGTAGCAAACTGGTAAAGGATGAAGGTAGTGTGCAGAATCCCTGTTCCTGCATCACAGAGAAGAGCATAGAACAGTGGTCTTGGAGCTGTGAGGCCATAGCTTAATGTTTGGCCCACGATCATCCTTGTAAGGACTTGACCAATGCTAACACTCATGATAAATTAAGAATATAAATACGTAACCCAGGTGTCTGTCATTAGGGAATTCATTGTTTCCTCAGTCTTCTGGGGATACTTTTTCATGAACAATTTTTATAAAATGGTAGAGATAGAAGTTAGAGTTTTATGCTTTTCTTACGACTATACAATTAATATCCAGTGACATCTTTATATTTTCTGCACAACTCAAGGTTTTTTTTTTCTTTTTTCTGATCACATCTAATTTCAATTTTCTATTCTTACTGCTCTTCTTTACATTGAAGTCTCACCTATGAAGTTTTTCCTCTGCCTTGTATCATTCTACACAAGAAATAGTCTTTAAAACTCTAAAGGAACACTAAGAAAACACTGTTATTATCAAAGGTTTGGAATGAGGGGTTGTTTGTGATAAACAGCTAAAAACTACATTTAGATATATATATATATATTTTTTGTAACAGCTCCTCACTCATTTTATCTAGGTGGAATTCCTTTCTGATCTTATTTCCTCTCCCAACAAGCTTCTGGACATCTGCTTTTCCCCCTTTTCTTCATTTCCTGATCTCTTTACTGCTACTCTACTGCAATTACCTCAAAAACAATATTCTTTATTATTTTCAATAAGTCAAATTCTGCCCATTTCTCCCATTTCCCCACTGCCATTTCTCATTCCAGACCATGTTCTTGGGAAGACTTCACTTTTCATTCTCTACCTCTATGGAGGTTCGTTATTCTGCCCTGAGATTAACTTTATTTCTTAGTAAAAAGAATTAGCTTCAGTTTTCCTTCATATTCCTTCCTTCATTCCTTCCTTCCTTCCCTTTAACTTCCTTCCTTCCAACCTTCCTTCCCTTCCTTCCAGCTTCCTTCCTTCCTTCCTTCCTTATTTCTTATTAATCTTTCATTATGAAATAATTATAGATTCACATATAGTTGTAGAAAATAATACAGATAGGTCCCATGTATCCTTTACTCAGTTTTCCCCGGCAATCCCTTGCCAAACTATAGTACAATATCATAACCAGGCCACTGACATGGATATAGACAAGATACAGAACATTTCCATCCCTACGAGAACCCTTCATGTTGCCCTTTTATAGCCACACCTACTTCCTTTCTACCCTTTCTCTATATTCCTGACAACCACTAACCTATTCTTCATTTCTATAATTTTTTCATTTGAAGAATATCATATATAAATAGAATCAAACAGGATGTAACCATTCAAGATTAACTTCTGTCACTCAGAGTGGTTTTAATTTGCATTTCTTTCATGGCTAATAATGTTAAACACTTGTCATGTGCTTATTTACCACCGATATATTTTATCTGGTAAAATGTCTTTTCATGTCTTTTATCCATGTCCTAAAGAAATTGTTTGCTTTTTGTTTTATTAGCTGCTGAGTTTTAAGAGTTCTTTATATAATCTAGATACCCGTTCTTTGTGGAATATGTGAGGTACAAATATATTCTCCTACTCTCTGGTTTGTCTTTTCATCTTCTTAACAGGGTCTTTTATAGAATAAATATTTAAAATTTTGGTGAAATCTAATTTATCAATTCTTTCTTTTATAGATTATGCTTTTGGGGTCAAGTCTAAAAACTATTTGCCTAGCTCTACACCCTCAAGGTTTCTCCTGTGTTTTCATTCTAAAAATTTTATATTTTACATTTATGGTCATGATCCATTTTGAGTTTTTTGTAGAAGGTGTGAGACGTAGGTCGAGGTTTATTAATTTATTTGCATGTGTATGTCTAATTGCTGCCTACTTCAGCTCCATGTGAGTTGTAAACAAGGCAAAAAAAAAAAAGTAACTTACCACTTTGTAGCTCCTCAGGTCCTGAGTTCCCTAGATGGTCTGTTCTCTTGTTACCTTTCACAGTATACTTAAGTTTGTTTCATGTATAATTTAGTTGTACTTAGCGAGACTAATGGGAAAAAGTATGTCTACTAAATGCTCTCAGAGGTGAAAGTCCCTTGTTATTTTTTTAAATTGCATTTTATTTTACTGTATGAGTTAGTTTTTAGTACCTGCCAGATACCAAATACTATCCCTTATAGAGAATCTAGCATTGGTATTTGTGAAAAAGTATATTTATAGTCACTCAATTACCAGCCAAATTCAGCTTAAAATTTACATCTTTAAATTGGTTGTCATGATTCTTGCCCTTAGAAGACTCTTAAGTTTATATGTGGAGATGTGTTTGACATCAATTATTTGCTGGAAATAGCCCTGTTTGGCACTCTTTACCCTGTTTGCTTTTGATATCTTGTCTGTCCCCATTCCAATCATAGAAATGGACTAATGGCTCAGACTGGCCCTGCTTCTCATCCCAGGACCACAGTGATTGTTTTATAGACAGAAATGTTACTTAGACTCATCATAGTTTTGTCTGAGTTTTATCTGGCTGGAGCTAGCTAGACCATTTACTTTTCTTTCTGGTCAGGATGTAAAGTTGAGTTCTTTGAAAAACAAGTAGGCACAGTCCCATATGAGGTGAAAGGAAATTAAGATGGTACCATTTTTTAAAATCATCTATTTGATTCTCTTCTCTATTGCATCATAAGGCAAGAATCTACATCCTTCATTTTTATATCCTAAGCACTGAGCATCTGTAAGTACTCAGCAGGTGTGGATGACTGAATACAAAAAGGAATGGCCATTTCTTACTCTAAGTATTTCCCATAAGGCAAAGCAGATAGAAGAAGGTATAAGAACAATAGGGATGATTTCAAATGTTCTCTCTTTTATTTAATTACTAAGGATTACTGAGGGCAACTAAAGAGCATGATTAATTATTATTTGGGTGATATTATAGTCCCAGTTTTTCACTGCTCTTTTTCCCTTCTGTTTTACTGTGCGAATAAAGCTCAAGGTCAGAACCTGGGAGACACACATTTCCCCTTACCTGTCATCAGCAAGAAGCCCTGCTCTCAGAATCATCCCCAAAGGGAATGCTTTTTTACATCTGTCTCTCAGTTGCTCCTTGTCTAGATGTCTGATGGTAAGGCTGCTGACAGCTCTGGCTCTCTGCCTTATGTGTTATAGCTTCCTCACCAAGAATATGGTGCACAACCTGATTTTGTTAAGATGCTGGCTACAATAATATTTTTTTCTTGTAAATGATCTATTATTCATTTCCTGATGATTTTGGTCACTATCGGCTGTTCCTGATGTTGAAGCTTGGGAAAAATTACATAACTAAGTGCTTCTCAAACTTTAAGGAGAATTACCCAGGGATCTTATTAAATTCCAGATTTGTTCCAGTATGTCTTGGGTGGGTCCTAAAATGCCATATTTCTAACAGGCTCCTAGCTAATGTGACTGGTTTACCCACCAAACTTTGAGTAAGGAAGACATGGCCATTTTGAGCCTCAGTATTCTTAATTATAAACCTGAGGTAATAATCTCCACTCTGATGACATATAAAAACCTCCACCCTGATAACATATAAAAACTGAGGCATATGTAGAGGATATAGAAGGTGATAAGGATCTGCAACTCACTATAAAAATCTAAAGTTTATGCCTATTTTGCCTGCCCTTGTGATCACCTTAGCTCAGCCACTCTCAACATTAAGAGTCACTCCCAAGTAGAAATATAAATGCTAAGACTCAAGGGGCAATGAAAGATCCACTGACTCTAAATAAACTTCCTTGCAGGCATTGGTGCCTAAAATTCTCAACTGTATTATCATTCACAACAGAATATTTAGCCCAGAAGGAACATTAGCGGATGTCTACAGGAGTGGATTTCAAAACCAGCTGAAAGTCAGAATCATCTGAGGACTGACAAAAGTACAAAGACCCACCCTAGACCCATCCACAAACTCTGACTTAAGAGAGAAGTCCAAGAATCTGTGTCAAGCGCATCCTCCAGATGATTCTGATGCAGCCATCTCAGACTCAGTTTTATATCCATTGAGCTCTAACTTTGTTATTTCACAAAAGGACTAAGACCTGCTGTGCTGGCTGTGTCTTTGTCCTATTTTTTAAAGGCAAGGGAGCCTGGGGACTAGTACCATAGTGGCGCTGTATGAAACCAGAAATCTAGAAAGGGGAATTCTCACCTAAGACAAAAGAAAGCCCTAAAATCAACAGAACGAACTAAGCCAAATCTCTTCACAGCATCCAAGATCTAAGAAATCAGGAGTTGGGGCATTTAACTTACCAAAGGAGGACAGAATAAGGGATAATGGGCACCTGTTTGCATCCAATATCTTTCTCAGTGAGGAGTGTCTGACTCAAACTGTGGAAACTGCACAGCCAGATACTGTTTCCCCCCCAACCCCCGGGGTGTGTGGTGGAACAGGGGAGCTAAGGTAAAGGCAATGGTTTACAATGAACAAATCAGACATTCTTGCCCAAGATACTAAATCTTGAGTAAGTGAGGCAAAAGCAAATGGGTGATTAGAATTCTTTTTATTGCAGTGGTGAGGAGCTAAAGTGGAAAAAGCAGCATCCTGGCCAGACTGTTCTTCATCAGAAATGATCTTCCTGTTTCTGTATTCCGTATAGCTGTTTCAATTCTTATTTGATTGCTTAACCTGGTCCATCAGCCTCTTAACAGGACTATAAGACCCAATATGCTTTAAATAAATTTTCTAGTACTTAAGTTAGAGTCAGTCTCTGTGGCTCGCAACTGGATGTGCTCTAATGAATTCGGCAGGTATTAGAACCATAGCATGAAAACAGGAATCCACTACCATGGAAATGAAAATAAGTTCAATATTGTAGAAACAAATGAAGATGTAGTGAGGTGCAGATTCTAACTAACAGACCACAATAATTCCCAGTGTTACATCTGGATTTATGGGCTGTATTGGGGGTTTTGCAAAATAAGAGGACTCACCATGCCTAGTGGATTTGAGAGAGGCCTGAGAGAAAATAAGTCATTTAATTTAGGTCTTGAAGAATGAGTAGATATTTTTAAAATGAAGAGAATGGAAGATAAGGCAAGCATCTCAAACAGAGGCGACTAAATGTGCCCTACATTAAGTCATAAGCATTGTGAGAAGAAATAAGTTCAAGGGCAAGAAGGAAGTTCTATAGGTTACGTAGAGGATATGAATCTCAGTCCACAAACTCAAATAGGCAAAAATATAACCTATTTTCTATGTATAAATACATTTCCTGTTTTGATTTCCTATTTGGCCAATTGGTAGAAATGAAATCTCACTCATTTCAAAGTCTGCCCTTCATATACTTTGATTGGATATAAGTTCTGTGAGATTTATGCAATGCCAATCCATGGTGGGAAGAGGCACCTGGATTTTTCTCATATGCTTTTCCATTTTTGGTCCCTGTAGGTCACTGCTAAGTCCTCTTCCTCCCTGAAGACCTCTCCAGGCTGTCTCTTCTCTCGGCTATTTCTGCTCCCATCTCCAGTACACAGGAAATGAGTGGTCACCCCTACATCAGTCTGGAACCTAAGGAACCACAGAGGGATTCTATAAAGGCCTCTGTCTGGATATCTTTTACTGCCTTTTCTACTATACTCCTCCCATAAAATAGAAGGTGATGGAAATTTAGGGTCTTTGTGGGTCTCCAGACTCTGCTTTAGAAATGAGAGGCACAGGTCCTTTCACACTTTGGTGGCTAAACCTATTTGAGCATCCTATTGTCATCCATGCCTTGGGACTTCTGTCCCAATGGGTGTTTTTGTTTGGGGAAAGATTGGAGGAGGGTTGGAGGAAAGGGCTTTGGACAAATCAGTCATATCTTCTAAATCACTTTTTTCATATGCATTAATTATTTCAATTAATCTCTCTCTCTCTCTCTTTCTCTCTGCATTCTGCTAGAATGACCCTCTTCTTTTGGGGCAATGGAAGCCACTGATGCAGGCTGCCAAACAAGAGGGTCACAAGGTATTTGGAAAAGGCACATGGGTTAACTTTAAGAATCTTATCTGCCCATAGTTATAAATGACTAACGGTTCAGCACAACTTGATATATATTATGGATTACTATGTCATATGTGGTTTGAAACGATATTAAAATCAAAGTGTGGGTATTCATGACATTTTATTGATTGAAAAAAGAATTATACAGAGCTTTATTGTGTAGTATGATTCCATTTTAAGTATAAATGTATAGAAAAAAACAGGAATAACACCACTTTGCTGGTTTTTTCTATAGAGTAGAATTTAAAATGATTTTTAATTTTCTGATTTTTGTATCATATATGATTATTGTCTGTATTTTCTTAATTAGCATTACTTTATTTTGGGTTATTTTAAAAGTCATAAACATTAAAATTAGTTCTAATGAAGTCTGAGCAGAGGCTGACTATGTAGAACTTCGAACACTCTCGCAAATAAAACATTTAGTCTGTAAATGAAGAAAAACAATCGAAGTTTTAGCGGGTCAGTAAAATTAATAAATTGGAGCTTCCGAACGTTCACTTTGACAATAGGGTGGTTGAGAGAAAAGAGGGGTAGAAAATAGAGAAAGAGAAATAGTAATGAAGTGACTGAAGAGGGTGAGTTGCGAAATGGTGAGAGCCACGAGTTAGGAAGTTTCAATATATTTGTAAACAAGTGAAGAAAAGGGATGTGGAGTGCACTTGGAATTCAGTCTTTGAAAACCACAGCCCTTTCCACAGAGCCCTCATTCCCCATGTTGATGTGCACATTAAAGACAGCCCTATTTTATTTTTAAACACCTACGGCACCTTATATTCCTAGGTGGTCTCCCATCCAAGTACTAAGCAGGCCTGACAGATGAGATCGGGCACGTTCAGGGTAGCATGGCCATAGACTATTTTTTTTAGAGAAGGTTAGCACATAATGGTATTGGCCAACTCAACTTGACTAATAACTGCTCCCAAACCCCTGTGCGCGCGCGCGCACACACACACACACACACACACACACACACACATATCCATATATGTGTGCACTCGCATCTGCACACATACACACACATATATACATACGGCAATGCCTACATATACATCTACATTGAGGTTCAGCCTACATTGCAAACAAAATAACTAATCACATATACATCTACATTGAGGTTCAGCCTACATTGCAAACAAAATAACTAATCCTTCCTCATTTCTCCAATAAAATAATATTATAGGTACATGAAATACAAATATCCAAGACTAGTGTCTTACCTATGCACGAGGAGGAAGGGGTAGGAATATAGAGAGGAGGCCTTAGAACCTTGAATTAATTTAGCAGGGCTGTCTGTTAAAACACTAGAGAAGAGAATGGAGAAGGGTAAGACATTGATTGAGAGGACACCATGTTCCCAGTGCTGTGACAGCACATGTATATGCTTTATCTTAGTTCAATTTTACAAAATCTTCTAAGGAAGGTAGTATTTTCTTTGTCTTACAGATAAGTAAACTAACATTCAGAAGTTAAAATGAGTTGACTAAGGTGACACAGCTGATAGCGACAAAGCCATAACTTGTCTCTAAGCCCAGGGTTTTGATTTTCTCTTCTGAACATTGTGACAATGAAGTACAATAAATTAAGTTTCAATAGTCTGGCTGAATGGCACGCCACAGTGTTTGTGCATTGCTACAATACGTGACAAGAACGCTATGATATAACCCCTTTGAGATGCTTTATTTATTCATATTGGAATCATTCTGGGTTGAAGACATTGTAAAATCCCATCAACTATAATTTACCTTGCTTTTTTGACACCAGTGTTGTTAGTTGTTTTTTTAATTCCAAGGAATGAGTCCTTAATTGAATCTGTCTTTGCCACTGCCAGAGTCAATTAAAGAGAATGTTTCAAAGAAAAAATCACCAATTAGAATGCACAGGAACATGGAATATTTCTAGATATTACATGCCATAAATAAATTCCATTCTATTTGTTTATAATCACAGTTTAGAGACCTTCAGAGGATGAGATTTCTGAGCATTTAGAATCCTTAAGTCTAGGTTAGGAGATCTGTGTCTTTGACATTAATTCTCATTTAATGAAATGAATGCATTTGTATAGTGCATTTGCACTGTGGCATTATGAAGTAAGATTTATTTTGCATATTTTAAGAAAGGGAAAAGGCTGGGTCTCCTAAGAGATATAGGATAGCTCTAATATTAAATGCAAGGGGATAGATACAACCAAATATTCACTCATTCACTTATTATGTGTTCAACAAAGGTATAGTAAATGAAATTGAGAGACTGTGTTATGTTATTTGAGAGACAATTGATAAAGAACAATTGATTCAATTTGGATTTGTGGGATTGTCAGGGGCAGCTGCCTGGAAAGATAACACTAATCTGAATAAGAAAGGAATCCATTAAAATGAAGGAAGGCATTCCCAGAAAGAGGGAAAGAGTGGATAAATGCAGAGAGGTGAGGAACAGCATGTTGTGGGAACTCCAGCTGGATAAGACACAAGTCAGAGCTGGACTGAATCTGGTGGGCACCCAGCACAAGCTGGTAATGTGGTGTCTCTTCTTTAGAACATGCTCCTCACTTATTTAGTTGTGATAGGGAGAAAATTATTTCCAATTAATAAACCATTTATATCCCTCTTTATGTTAAAAATAAGACAGTTACTTATATATATGGATGAACTAAAACATTTTAACATTTATGGACTTGGCAGTAAAAACATTTTTGTTTCCATTCAAGGATATTATTTAATTTAGTAAAATCAATACCAGTAGTTATTTGTCCAGTTACACAAAGAATGATGGGAACCTGAATTAACCGGCACCGTATTTTCTCATTTATTCTGATTGTGTTTAACATAATCCTTTATATACTGGCAATATACCCAAGAATTCAGGCATTTTTCTCCTCCTAACTATAGTATAGACTTTCCCCTCCCTTAGAGAGTTGACTTTATTTGATCAGAAGTATTATAAATTCTCTCTTAAAGACTCATCTTTAAGCATGCAGATGCATTAAAAAGATAATGGGCTTTGGAATCCAGCTCTGCCATTTATCTGTGGAATGTTCAGTAAGTTACTCAATTTCCTGAGCCTTAGCTTTTACATCTGTCAAACAGAGAAAATGATATCTTCCTCATAGGGTTCTTTGAGGTTAGCTGGAAGGACTCTTGTGAAAACATCCAATATCATGGAAAGTGAATTTTAACTCTCTTTCTTCTTTATTAACAAAATAGTCAGTCTTCTTAATTTCTCTTTTTTTGTCAAGTAATTAAGTAATTATATTCACGAAACATGGTTTTGAATGATTTTTATTTTGGCCTGTTCAAAAAATTAAATACACACACACACACACACACACACACACAAAATACTGACTCTAGGCTTTGAAGTAGATCCCAGAGAATAGTTCCAAAATTGCTCAGTGCATGCAATAACATCATCTTTGAAATCTGTGTACAGCTTCAGAACATTGTATTCCTCTATCTACCAATCACAGGACGCCAGAGGCAGAGCATGTTGATCCAAGAGAAATACAGATAAATGAGATCAATTGGTAATACATGCAAATCAGTAATCACAGGTGACTGCCACAGTCACTGTGCCCTCAGGAATTTGGAGGCCAAGGTTATCAATATTAGAGAACTCAGGGAATGGAAGAAGTTGCATTTTTAGCTGGCTGGACCTCTAGGAATTTTTTTCTCTTTGATAACATTTGTGTAATTATAGCGCTTGCTCACTGATATGAATCTGGAAAATGCAGATGAATTTTTGAGAAAACCATTGTCCTGCTGTGTCCTTATAGAATAAGTATTTCCTCATGTTAAATATTTTCCAAAAATATGATTTTAATATCAATAAAGTTGTTTGTTATGTAGGCGTACTATTTCTAATTTAATCAGAACCTAAGTGATTAATTTATTAATTCACCCAATAAACATACAAACTACATATCAACATTGTTCTATAGACTAGAGATACAATAGTGAACAAGACAAACTGTCTTTGTGGCGCTAAGATTCTTTGGAGCAGACAATAGTAAGCAAGCAAAGGTGAACGTGTGCATGTGTGTGCATATGTGCACATGCATATGTGTATCAGGTAGTGATAAATGTATAAAAAAAGCAGAGTAAGGATTAGAGAGTGATGGGAGACACTTAGATTCTTTCCAATTTTTGAATATTTCTACAATTCAGAAAGGCTTCAGTGTTCATCTTTATAAATGCAATTTTGAGCATATCCATTATTTATTGCCATAAATGTCTGGATGTAGACTATTTACTCCTACCAATAGTAAATGAAAATATCTGTATTATGCCTTCCTAAGCAACACTGCATATTTCTTTTTTAAATCTTTGCCTATTTTTTAGTTCTCAAATAGAATCTCTTTGTTTTAGTATTTTATCTATCTTATTATTTGTGAGGTTGATTAGTTTTCTCAGCTATTTATATTTCTTTGATTTTGAATTCCCTATTCACATTCTCATACCACTCTGCAGAATTTCAACAGGTAAATATAGAGGAAAGGCATTTCAATATGAGGAAATGATATCAGCAAAGACACAGCAGTGGGACCTTATAAAGTGTATTAGGGAATGCTGATTTAAGTTGTATATATGTGAATGGATAGATTGATGTATATGTTCACACAACCTGAGATACACAGGAACATCTGGTAATTTTGAGATGCAGTGTAGTGCATCAGGTCTAGAGGTAGATAGCTAGCATTACTGATGGCTAAACATTTTGGATCCTCTTCCTTTGATCGCCCATCCTGTGAGAGGATTATATATCCACTTTGTTGGACTCATCAGCGAGTATGAGCATGTTAACTCTGGCCAATCCCATGAAGATGGAAGCAATGACCAGAGCTTAAAGATCCATCACATGATTTCCATTTCCTCTTTGTTTCTGCCTTGAGTCTGGAAATGTTCCAGATAAAGACTTCTCTTTCAGGCTGATTCACTGAATGAAAGTGGCTAATTTGTCTTTAAGGCATGATAGAAAAATATTTTACATATATTCATGTCTCAAGACACATGTGTTGAATAGAAGATAGCATAAGTGTAAGCCTGAGAAGCAACAGCTTTATGAAGAAGTTTCTGCACCTTTAACTGAAAACCCTCCCTCAGTTTACTGTGAGCACTGAGAGCCATCCCTAATTTCAGAAAGTGGCCACTGGCCATAAAAAAGAGCATCTGCTCAAAAAGAGTGGGCCATAAGTGGAACAGAGAAACCCCAGGAGATAGATTTCACCCATTGTACCAGGGAGAAATGAATTTGGGGTATTGCAGTAGATAAGGAAATGTTTAGCTAACATGTATCAAGCACCCACTGTGTGATATACATTATCTCTCTGAAACCTCAAAAGTCTCATTTGAGATGGAAAGTATTATCATACTTTGGCAGAAAAGGAAGTCAAAAGTGAATATCAGCTGTACCTCACCAACCTGACATCAATTTAGTGGGCAGCAAACAGCATGCAAACATACACACACACACACAAAACAGAATATAAAATACTAAACTGCAAACATGTAAAAAGAGGACGTGTTATTTTGTAAAACCTTAGCTTCAGTTTTATAAGTCTATTAATATAGTGAATGCTGGATCAATGGTGTTTAAAAACTCCTAATACCTGGTGGGGGTAATAGGATTTCTGAATTAATGAAAAGATTAAAAAAAAATCACTTGCATGTATATGTCTTATGAACTTAGGTAAATTATTAACTTTTCCCAACATGTCTCCTCATAAGTAAAATGTAAATAATACAAAGTTATTAAAAAGAATTATTACAAAGAATAAAATGGGAGCATGTTTGAAAAGGGCCTAGAACAGCAGATAAATGTTGGCTATTATTATAAAATTATACAGAGCATAAGATTAGAATAAAAGTCTACGGCCATGCTACCCTGAACAAGCCCGATCCCGTCTGATCTCGGAAGCTAAGCAGTGTCGGGCTTGGTTAGTACTTGGATGGAAGACTACCTAGGAAGACCAGGTGCTAATGGCATAAAAAAATAAAATAAAAAAATAAAGGATTGTAAGCTGACTATTTCCTTGCAATCTGTGAGGTTAATCAAGCATTGCCTTGCTAAAAAAAAAAAAAAAAATTGATTAGAATAAAAAATTGTGACAGAGAAAAAAAAAAATTCTCTAAGCACCTGTACTGGAGACTCTGTACACCACCCTAAATCCTTTCGGCCCCCTCTACATGTGCCTCAGCTTCAGGGACCAGTTCTGTACAGGGCTAGAGAAGCAGCTCTGTTGCCTCTCATTCTTCCAGATATCATAGCCTGAGGAGTGTGAGGAAACCAAAGGGCAGGAGAATTAACAGCTAAGGGTCCAACCTTGACCAGCGGATCTGGGAATTGATATGTAATTTCTTCCCCTTCTTATTTCTTAGGTGAACAGTTCCAAGATTCAAGTCATAAGTTTCCTCAGAAGTTCCCACAGGACCAAGTTTCATTTGTCTGCAGCAGGAGACAACTAAATAACACATCTTTGTACTGGCTTTCCACCCAGTTTCCTGTTTCTCTCTCCCTGACCGGCATTCCTATTTTCTGAAATGACTTCTCAGATAAAGTATCTGCATGCAAGCCTTCGTCTCAGGCTCCCTGTTTCAGGAAATATCCAAGTTAGAAAGCCTCCAACCTTCTTTTTTAATCCCTATGCCTCTCTTCTCACTGCTAAAGACTTTCCTTAGTAATCAGAAAATGAACTCCAATGAGCCAGATCTCAGCAATGTGATCCACCTAGAGTACTGTATTCTTTTATTCCCAGCCTCTGAGGTGTTTTGTGAAGAAAAGAAGTAGAGAGCTGAGAGAGTAGAGATGTCTTTGATCTTATTAACCTGGAAAATACAGAAAACATTGTTCTTGCAAAACATGGAAAACTGCTGACCAAAAAAAAAAAAACAAGGTACCAAAAGGGATTTTTGATGTCAAGACAGGTGAAGGTAGCTTCGATAAAGAGCATTATTTTTCAACAGGGTGTGTGTGTGCCTTGTTTGTAAAACAAGGCTACATTTCTGCTCTGCCAGAATAAATGGTATATACAAATACTGTTTAATGTCCCTTTTTTAGGAAGCCTGCTTATTTGCTTTTATATTTTTGTTTTTGTAAATTGATTAGGGAAGAATTTGTTGGTTTATACCCCAAATAAGACAATAGAGGATTGTAATTATATTTTACCACTGGCCCACAATTTCTGCCTTGGAGATTATAACAAAAGGATAGAAACAACCCCTCCTCTTTTGGATCTGAGAGCTGTGCTTTAGGATGTTGGCAAGATTTCTGTTATGCATGCCCCACCAACCATCAAATGGGCTCTAGGATTAAGATTCCTATCTTTAGGCTGAGGGCCAAAGCTGTACAGTAATTGCAGCATGTTGCTTGAAGTTGTGTTTGATGAGGAATTAATGACATGTGAAACATTCTAACTTTGGATATCTCCTGTTTCATTGTGATTAAAAGAATCAAAATGCAATTCTGATATTGAAGATAACCTAAATTGGACAACCCTCCATCATCTTAAAAACAACACAGTGAGATAAGGCACTATAATTCCTATTTTAGAAAATGAAGAAATTGAATCTCAAGGCAGAAATAATCTTCCTAAGGTCACATATTATGTAGGTAGCAACACTTGCATTCATGTTCACGTCTGCCTGACTCGTCAACACCATGCTACCCCATCTCACTTAAGTGTGGAGTGCTTCTTATGTCTTTGGTATTCTGCTATGTTTCTATGAGTATATATTTAGGATTAGGACATTTATGGCTCCTGAATTTGTTCAGGCATCTGGTCACCTAGTTTACAGACACAGCCCCAAGCTTCCCACTAATCTGGTCAAACGTCCAGGTTCTCACCAAGGGAATATGAGTAGTAGTAAGATGTGCAACTTTTGCATCACTTCTTTGGTAAAAAAATCACTTGTCCTCTACTCTCTCTCTTTTCCCCTAGGCAAGAAGCCTGACACAGTGTCAGTGACCCCAAGTCAACCATACAGACAAAACAATGTCCTAGGAGATGGCAGGAAGGCAAGGCAGAAGGATCCTGAGTCCTTAGATGACCTTGTGGCATAGACATGCCAACTCACTTTGAATCATCCTCCTACCTGTGGGCTATTACAGAGGGAAATAAATAAATCCTTATATGAACCACTGTAGTTTTAGGTTTCTTCATTGATGTAGTTTAGCCTATACTCTGAATAATAAAACTCCAAGGAACTTGGTGTACATTATAAAATAAATTAAATAATTTGCCAATGGTCACATAGTAGTAAGTGGAAGACCTAGGATTTAAACCCAAATCTTATCTCCGTTTTTAGGGCTTTTTCATCAAACTATATAAATGACTTAGAAAAGTGCTTCTCAGAGTTTAGTAGGCATTAGACTCTCCTGGAAAGCTTATTATGATGCAGATTTCTTTCCCAGATCTTTGTATCAAAGAAGTCTTGGCCCAGACTAAGAATTTGTAATTCTAACAAGCTCACATGTGATGCCGAAATTGCCAGTCTAGGGACCATCATCTTACTAACACTGACAGCTCCTCCTTAAACAGGGATGGTAATCATAAAAATTGAACTTTAATTAGAATATTAAGCTATTTAAGTTCAAAAGGCTGAAGCCCTGGGCAAGACTGAAAGCAAAAGGTGGAAGAACTGAATAATGATGATGGCGATGACAATGATGATAAAAGCCAGCTTTTGTGTGCCAGGCACTGTTTTAAGTGTTACACACATATTGGATTCAATTACCACATGTCCTTTATGAGGTAATTTAAAAATTGCCTCTCATGTATGAGGAAACTGAGGCTTAAAGATATTAGTTCCTATGGTTACTCAGTTATTATGTGTTTGAATTAGGAACATGAACTTATATCTGCCTGACTCCCAAACTGGGTTCTGCTTAATCTGAATTTTACTACTTCTATATTTGTCATGCTGCCTAACTTCAGAACCACAGCTCTTTAGTGCTTATTATAAAGGGACCACTGCTCATAAAGGGGAGCCTGTGGTATATGTGCTAAATCATTTCTCAAAAGAGAAATTAAACCAGACCAGCCTAAATATACCTGGACGTTTTTATGCTCTGGTTTTGGCCATTTGTTGCATAGTGGTATCTTGCAGACATGTTGTAAGAACTAAAGATGGCATGTGGAGATGGGCTCAGTTAATGGAAGACATTGCTAATGTTAAGACACGAAGTTCCAAGAAAATGAATGAAGACGTATACATTCTAAAACAGAGATGCTAGTCACTTCATACTGAAGGCTGGTAGAGGCAACTTTAAACTCACCTTCCCAATTCAATCACAATGTCTCTTTCTATGCTGTGGCTGTGAGAAAAAAATCAAATTTCCAAGCACATCTGACCCTCCTCTGCCTTCTCCAAAATCTAATGGCACTAGCTGTCCTGGTCCTCGTTTCAGCTAGAACAGCTGAAGCAATCATGTGGAGAGCACTTTAACCCCAGCTAGAGCTAGAGCTGTGGAGACCTAGTGGAGATTTGTCTTGTCTGATAATTTGAAGTTTCTTGAGGACTAAGTTCAGGACCTGGGGACCCCAGTGAATATTCCTTAAATATATTAAGTTTCAGAAGAGATTGTGTAATGCATACTATACTGAGATAAAGTGATTAACAGAAGAGTTCTGAGCTGTTGTTGGCTGCAGAACGTATGGATGTGTACGAGCGTTTCCTAAGAAGTGTCACACTTGCTCAAATGACCAACCATGTCATTTGGCATATCAGAACCCACCCTGGAGGCTAATAGCATTCATCCCCTAGCATCAGGATTCAGTGGACTCTTCTGAGGCCAAAATCTGGAACCAAAGACAAATCAAAATGGATATGATTTTCTCCTAACAATTCAATCCCTCCTTTTTATGTTAAAGCCAACTCAAGAGAATGATGGTTCTGTGATCCGGGAAGTGAAAAACTGGAAACCAGGCCTAGGGGCCAGCAGGAGCAGGAGCACTGCTGCTGAGTTGGAGAATCACCATCGGGTAAAAACAGATCAAATCCTACACTATTTGGAATTGTCTTTACCTCTTTAAGAGAAAAATGAGGCATTGGATAACTAATCAATAGGGTTGCATAATTTATTTCAGATTTAAACATTATTTCAGATTTAAACATTGACTTTTTCTGAGAAGACCTAAGGTTTAGTAAAATATGGTATAAAATTAGACACTGAGCATAAAAGAGGACCAAGATCTTAGTGAAAAAGGACAAACTTTCAATTCAGAAAACTTTTATATTAGCCCTGAATGTTTGGTCTTCCCCAGGAATGTTATCTATATGAGTGTCTATGTCCTTAACTTGTAAAAATGAGTTAAATAATTATCCATTCTACAAGGCTGTTAATAAGACTAAATTACAAAGTGAAGACAGAAATTCCTTGTAAATTGATTTATCCCCTATTCCACTCCAATCCTCTTCTCTCTGAACTTCGAGTACAAGAAAAACTCCTTAAGATTTCCACATCCTTTAGTGTGAAGATTGGTGAAACCTCCACGAGAGAAGATTTTAACTAGTCTTCAGAGACTTGTCCCATGTATCTTTCTGTTTTCCCGTCTCAATTTCTTATTTTCATTGGTGCCATAAGACCACTCTTTGGGCTAAATTCTCTGCAACCGCGTTATTTCTAAGAAAGGTACCCTCCATTGTAGCCTCAGTTAAACTTGTCTTCACTTGTCCTTTAACATAAACTGAAAAGTTGCTCAGCATATCCATATCTCTCATGAACTGCATTAGTTTTCTCTTGCTGCTATGACAAATTACTATAAACAGTGGCTTAAAACAAAGCCGAATTATTATCTCACAGTTCTGTAAGTCAGAAGTCTGGGTGAGCTCAGGTGGTTTTTCTACTCTGGGTCCTACAAGTTCAAAATCAAGGTGAGCTCATTAATAGTGGCTCTGGAGAATAATCCATTTTCAAACTCACTCAAGTTGGAACATTTGTGTTTCATGTGGTTGTAGGACCATGGTCCCTACTTCCTTGCTGGCTGTTGCCCAGAAGTCATTCTTAGCTTTTAGAGTTCATTTACTTTGCATGTGGTCCCCTTTCAAAGCCAGCAATAATTGGTTGACTCCTTTCTAGTCTTTAAATCTCTCGACTTTATCTTTCCTTTGCCTTCCTCTTCTGCCACACCTCTATGATTTCAGCAAGAGAAATTTCATTTATTTTAAGGGCTTAGTGATAAAATTGGGCCTACCAAATAATTTAAGTTAGTCTCTATTTTAAGACTTGTAGCTTTAATTATATCTTCCAAATCCCTCCACATTGATGATTAGATTAGTGTTCAATTGATTAACCAGAGGAATGGAATCTTGGGTATCTTTTGAGTTTGCCTCACACACAAGGCTTCCATTGTTATCCTCATCCAAGCTTTCTCAGAGCTGAACAATTTCTCATTGGTCATCAGTTCCCTCTCTCCTGCAATTTAGTAAAATATCTAAAAATGCTTGTTCTGCCCTTTCCCTAAGCAAATGCAAGTCAGAAGGATGATTCTTTTATCTTGGAATAAAGAAGTAGGAAATTTTTAGCACTTTTTTTTTTTTTATTCCTGCTTCGTCGTGCACTATCTGGAACTCTAAAGCTATCCGCAGGTTTTTTCTTCATCTATAAAATGGAATTCAAAATAGTACCTATTTCTCAGGACTGCCATGAGGATTAAGATGAGGCTATTAATACAAAAGCACTTAATAAAACATTGAGCTATTCGTAAGTGACAGTGTTTATTATTGTACCTGTTTAGAATGATTTGATATAAATAGCACACAACAGCCTGGGAACATATTAGTGTGATAATACCTGTAATAAAATATTAATCCTCAGAATTTCCCATCCATGTACACAGGTACTACACAAATGCATACAAACTCTCACATATGGACACACATTCAAAACAGAAATAAATGTATCCACAGATTCCTCAGTTTGGATGTGTCCCTGATCTCTCAGCAAGAGCTCTAACCTAATATCTTGGCATGATAATGATTCATGATCAGTTGTGGAGTAGGGTACAAGTAATTTGGTGCTCAAAATACATATCAGCATTCTCATGGCCCGTAACACAACATATGTGGTAATGAGAAACTTCACATTCTGCAAAATCACGTACTAAAATAATAAGACTAGGGAAAATATTGTAGTGAAACAGACCACTCAAAATCTATACAACAAAAACACACAAAAATGATGAAATTATAACAAAATATGAGCAAAAACAGCATAAATTCTTGATATAAAGACATACTACCATTAAATATGACTTTACCTCTCAAAAAATAAAGGTAACTTGATAGAAAAGAAAACTGATTATAGAGGCTGCTGAGTTAAGAAATAAAGGCCAAACACACCAAAATCAGAGTTACCTATATAATAAGCGCATCTGAGATAGAGCACGTGGCTAAAACAAGCGAAGAGGAAGTTTAGGTTTGTTTATCAGTTAGCTGTTGCTGCCACCCCAGAATACCGTAGCTTGACACAATGACTTATTATTTCTAGTGGGTCTACAGTTCAGCTGAATGGTTTTACTGACCCGGGTCCAGGCTTGGCTGACCTCAGCTGGACCCACTAGCACATCTGTGATCAGCAGGCTGATCAGCAGTGACCTGGCTGATCTAAGAAGACCTCAGATGAGATAACTGTATTCTGCTTCAAGTGATTTTCATTTTTCAGTAGGTTAGTCCAGGCTTGTTCCCATAATGGTCACAGTGGTTCAAGGGAATAAATGGAATCGGGCAGACTCCTGGAGGCCTAGGCTTAGAACTGGCACACCATTGCTTCTACCACCATCGATTGGCTAAAGCAAATGATAAAACCGTTCCATGTTCAAGAGCCGTGGAAATAGACTTCTGTTCGTGATAGTAGGGGCTATGAAGGGCAAAATGACATTGCAAAGGAATGAGCTAAAGAAAGAAGGTGATGGAGAATTAGGTCCATTATTTTTTAATCAATAAATCAACAAGTAAACAGGACTTGGGATAGTATCATATTCTTCCTTTTAGATTCTGCTGTGGCCACTTGGTGGTATAAAATACTAACGGACTAGGAAAAAGATATCACATATGAAAAAAATGTTAATTCCACATTTTATAGCACCATCCATCTATTTACAATCACATAGGAATTTAGATTACAAAAACATATGCTACAGCAGAATGAAACACCAAAATTTATAAATGACTTATTTTACTAAAAAACACTTTAGGGAAATTTCAAGGTTATCCACATATTAACAGCCATTTCACTCACTTGTGTTCTAATATGTTTTCTTGACTTGAGAACAAGCAGGTGAAGCTATGTCCAGTGCAGCTTTCCAACCTCAGCACTGTTGACATTTTGGGCCAGATAATGTTTTGTTGTGTGAAATTGTTCCACGTTTTCGTAGGATGTTTGACAGCACCACTGGTCTCTACCCACTAGCAGCCTCCTCAGGTTGTGAAAACCAAAAATGTCTCCAAAATCTGCCAATTTTGGGAGAGGGGGGCGGGGCACAGTCACCTCCAGTTGAGAACCACTGGACTAGAACATCGGGAAGCATGCATAACCCACAGCCTATTGTAACTGTACCACAAATTTTGTTCAATTTCTGGAAGTGTGATCTTAGGTGAATATCAACCATTAATGTGTCACAATAAAAAAACAATGGGATCACTGAGATTGATAAAGGCATGACTGTTTTAAGGGGAGAATGATAATTTTCTACTCTGGATATTGCCTTGCATAAGGAGAGAATGATTCTAACATCTCTGGTCTTTCTCCATATGCTTCTTCTTAAATAATTACTGAATTTAGAAGAGGAATGGAGTCCAGGTTTTCAGTTCCTGTCCATTTTCTTTCCACGTTCTGTTTTACTTTTATAGTGTCAGGCTCTAGCTCCATGAGGAAGGGTGGGAGAGAGAAATTTAACATAAATTAGTGTAATATAGTGCATTGGTCAGGATAATTGGAAAATAGATAGTGAAATTTGGTTTGGGACATAATACATGAAAAGTGACTGAGCATTTTGATATGGTCAAGGCCTACAGGAAACAACGCAGCTGGTTTTTATAGTTGTCTGGTTAACTTCTACCTGTTTTAACCAGAGCAGATGACATTAGGCCTTAGGCAATTGCAAGTGGGATTTTGTCCATTAAGGGACATTACACCATAAGGCAGCTTTGTCCTCAGGCAAGTGGTTTATTTTTTTCATACAGGCAACTGAATGTGCGCCTCCTTAAGGAAATAAGTGTTGGCCTGCTGCTTTTAAGCAAAAGCAAGTGCTCAGCAAAGGCACAAGTTGTGGGCCTCAGCAAAGATGTCAGACTTCTTAGGAGAGGTATCAACTTCAGGCCCAGGATAGGCACTGACACAGTTCCTCACAAAAGGTTTTAGGTCTCAAGTTCAGCAAAGACACAGAGTGAGGCATTGAGGCTTCCACAAAGGCACCAGCCACAGAATCATGATTAGTAAAATATAGGCTACAGGGACTTCGGTCAGATGATGGGGGCTCAGAAAATGTGCATCGAGATTGGTTCATTTCATTGGAAGAAGAAGCCCTCTCTTCTCTAGGAGGAGGGTTTTTAGGCCTGAGCGATTTCATACCTTGAAGCCATAGTGGGACAGGTTTGAAAATATTTGCATATAGGGATGCACTGATGCTATAGACCGAGATATAAATGCATATTCATTTCAGTACCATAGAGACAGAAAGGCACCTACTATATGACAGAGGCCACCTTTTTCTAAATTTGCAAGAAAACGGCAATGCTTCAAATGTTGCGTGTAAGAAGGGAGATGGTTTGATTAATTGCTTTTAGCCCCTCTCATACAGTAAATTAGTAATGTCAAGATTAACCTCCCAGTTAAATTTATAAGACACAGGTCATAGATTTTAGACAAGGCACCAGATGACTGGCATTATTGTCTCTAAACTGAAACAAAAAAATTATTTTCTCCATCTTCCCTCCTACATATAGATTCTACCAAGTCCTTGCAGTTATACTTGGTGACACTAAGTATATAATTTTGGATGGTTTTCGAGCTATAGGGGCTCAGAATAGGATCATCTTCAAAATTTCCTGGGTGCAGGCCAGTGCTGTGATGCTCATATGTATCCTATTATCTCTTTAAATTTCTCAAAAGGGAGGTTCATCAGAGATATGGTATGGAATAAATTTAGGTTTTAAGGTTCTTAGGACCCATAGTCATTCCAGTAGAAGACCATCTGGACATAAGCTATTGAAGGAATCTTAGCTCCAATCAGGCATGGGTCATCCCTCTGGCTGAAATTAAGCTGAATATGAACTTGGAGAAGAAATGATAAATGCCAGAGAACTTGACTTCCAAATTTAATTCCTTTGAACTTTAAAGTCATTGGAATTTAACCCGTAAAGGGATTTATGCTTTGAACTTTATTTTCTACTCTGTATTGAGAAACATTTGTATACAAATTTGTAGTACTTCTTTCTTGGCACTTTATTGTTAGAATGCTGTAATATGGTTATTTGATGTCTTTGAAGAATCTAAGATTGACTTTGCTAGACAAAATGGCTAGATAAATTGGAGTGGGAAATAATAGCCTTGAAATGAAACTAATGTGTTGTTGTGACCAACTTCAGAACTTCCTGGGGTCAAAAGCTAGACTGTTCACTACTGGTTTCAGGATTATATCCAAAGAATTAGTGGTTAATAATTTGAAAATATCCTCGTGATAGTGAAAACAACTATGTGATTAAGCACACTGGTTTGCCAGATCAAAGAAGGCAGAATCAGAGATTTAAAAAAGAGTGATATCAGCAAGATGGCCAAGTAAGATGTCTATCACTATACCCAGCACCCTTGACAACAATCATTCAGCATCTGTTCCTAGACAATGTGCCTTTGTGTGAGCTATGGGACTCAGTACCATATGCCAAGGTGCCTGAAGGGAGTCTTGCTAACCTATGTGTTAGGTAATAGGCAGACAGACCTTGGTCCTGGCTATGGACACTGAACTGGCTCCAACCTTTCTCAGCCATGGTCTGGGAGTCCCTGGAGAACCCTGACTTACACAATCACCCATGAATGAGAGAGGTTTTGTGGAGGTCCAGGAGCCCAGCAGAGAAGTTTCAGTACCACTGAAGCAAAATTCCTGATATTGGATACACTGGAGATAGTAAAGGGAATAGCCATGGTAACACGGTTCAGTGTCAAGAGAGTGCTTCTTAGCCTGTAATTTCTCCTGCAGAGGAAGTGAGCACCTGGTTTCCCCAGCTGTACGGGATGCTACCGAAGAGGCCCATTTCTGTCTTGCCCCATCCAGAGTCCTGAGTTCTGAGCTGCATGATTGAGGGGTGGGGGGCGGGGAGGGGAGGAGGAGGCAGTGAATGGCTGGGAAAACAACAGCCAGGGCCGTTACATGCGGAATCTAAAAGAGCCAAACTAGGAATGTATAAAGGGGACATGAATCCTATTAACCTCATTGCAGACCATTGTGAGGCCTGCCGGTGAGCCACTGGGATGCCTTGCCCATGGACCCCCAATTGGCATCCTAAGTACTCTGAATGCTTCACCAATACACCCCCTGCTTCCATTCTGTGGTTGGCTCTCTGTGCTCACTCCTATTGGCACCTGAATCTGTGGGCCTGGGAGAGACCACAGATGAGCGTTTGGCAATGTCCTTGGGAAAGCAAAATGGAGGCTGTCAGCATCCAAAATGGTGTGTTGCAGGAACCATAGAAAGCATACAACAGATCCATTAGTGATGCTTGACATCACTAATCACCAGGGAAATGCAAATCAAAACCACACTGAGATGCCACTTCCCACTTGTTAGAATGGCTATTATCAAAAAAATAAGAGACAAGTTTTTGCAAGAATATGAAGGAAAGGAAACTTGGTGGAAATGTAAATTGATACAGCTACTATGGAAAAAAACTCGGTGGTTCCTCAAAAAATTAAAAATAGAACTATAATATGATCTAGTACTACCACTTCTGGGTATATATACAGAGGAAATGAAATGAAATCAGGTTTTCAAAGACATATCTGTACTCTCATGTTCACTGCAGCATTATTCACAATAGCCAAGATATGGAAATAACTTAAATGTCTGTCAATAAATGAATAGATAAATAAAATTACCATATATATCTAATGGAATATTATTTGGTCATAAAAAAAGAAAGAAATTCTGCCTTTTGTGACAAGATGGATGAAAATTGAGGACATTATGCTATGTAAAATAAGTAAGTCAAATATTGTATGATTTCACTTATCTATAGAATCTGAAAAAGCCAAACTCAGAGAAACAGACTAGATTGGTCATTGGCAGGGTCTTGGGTGGGGGCTATGGGGAGATGTTAGTCAAAGGGTACAAACTTCCAGTTATAAGATGAATAAGTTCTGGGGATCTGATGTGCAGCATGGTGACTATAGTTCACGATGCTGTACTAAATACTTGAAAGTTCCTAAGAGAGTAGATCTTAAAGGTTCTCAACACACACACACACACATACACACACACACACACACACACACAGGCAATTATGAAAGGTGATGGAGGTGTTAACCCCACTGTTGTAATCATTTTGCAACACATAAGTGTACAAGTCATCACATTATATACCTTAAACTTACACAGTGTTACGTGTCAATTATATCTCAATACAGCTGGAAAAAAGATTCAAAATGAGAAGACTGACGCGGAAGTGCAGGCAAAGCTGGCTCACAGAGAAGAGTTGTGAGAATCAGGAACAGAGCTGGGACTACAGTAAGATACTCAACTTGGAAGCAAAATTTAAGGGGACACCAAAAATCTCAGTAATCTAGATACATACCATTTTAACGAAGTATTTAAAAAATAAAAATGCAAAAAATCTTTGATGAAGAAAACATTAAAATTTTAAATAAAGACAGAGTATGACCCTGTATTTGTATAGCCCTGCCTCATTTACCTCATCCTAACCCTGGCCTGCCCTATTGGATCTCATCTTCATTTAAAATTCTGATATTTTGTTTATCATGAAATATTTTGCATTCATTTTGATTCTTAAAAATGTTGCATTAAAACATTAGTTATCTTGATGATGAATTTATCGGGGCCTTCTTAAAAATTTTACACCTGAGGTGAGTGCCTCGCTCGCCTCACCCAAGTCCCAGCCCTGTACAAGTTCCTGCCTTAGGTGGAGCATAAACTTGCTCTGTTACTTTAGAAAAGCCATGTCTTGTTTTATATTTAACGCTATAAAATAGAAGACTTCGACTTGATGATTTCCAACATCCCTCCCAGCTCTGACATTTTCTAGGTGGTGTTGGAAGGGCACTAAGAGAAGAAGCCTTAGGTAACGGGGGCATTATGTGAATGTTGATATATAAGTAAGCCGAAACTTGCAGGGGAAGCAGAACTGCTGGATGAAGAGGGAGAGAGCCAAAAGCTGACAGCTGACTCCGCCAATGAGTTCCTTACATTTAAGGCTTTGATTTTTCCTCTGCTTCTTGGATGCTGTGTCAAACATTTAAACAATGCTGGTATGAGATGGTAAGGGACAAAATGAGTTCCCGAGCAGCAGCTAAATGTCACTCATGAGCCATGGTATTTGATACAGAAACAGAGCACCCAAGTGTGGGAAGTCACAACTGCTCTCGAGTGGGTGCTACAGAGGCTCATTTCATACCTAGGGCCACTTCCAATGGGGCAGTCCTCAGCGTTGCACAAAGTTCTTCAATCGCTTCTCACTCCAGTGATGATTCCTGCCTGGTTATCACTTTGATTTTTCAGCTGACTAGATTTCAAGCTATTGAAAAGCATTAAGGGAGCAAGGACCAAATCTCAGAGCTGAGCTGTAGTGAAGTTAATGGGCAATGAGATGCTCTGGCCGAGAAGGGGGACCAGAGGGGCAGTTCTGGATGCTGATGTGTTGATGTGGCTGCAATGAGGCAGGGAGAACATTGCTTCAAGGGTGTTCCCAGATGGGTTTATTTGGCTGAAATAGGAGAGAGCCCTGCAAATTGTGCTTTCATGTTTGCAAATGATAGGGCGACTACTCCTATGTCTGGGAATCAGAGGGAGCCTGGACTAATGGGCGAGAAAGGTGACCTCAGCTCCAAACAAACAATAAGAAAATCAAACTCACAGATACAATAGAGTGCTGGTTACTGGAGGTGAGGTGGTGGGGAGAGGGCGAAATGGATAGAGGGATCGAACACATGGTAACGAAGGAAACTAGACTTCTGCTGGTGAGCACTCTGTAGTGCATACAGATATCAAATTATGAAACTTATATAATGTGATTAGCCAATGTTATCTCAAATATATAAATATAAACAAACATCACATTGTAAACCATAAACTTACACAATGTCATATGGCAGCTATATCTCAATAATTAAAGCTGGGATAAAAAGGAATCTTAACCACACACACACAAAAAGTGACTTCAGTCCCCATCACAGCTGTTCAATTTTTTTCTCTTGCTGCTTCCACTCTTGGCTGTATGCCTAAGTAATGCAGACATAATATGTCTGTTTGAGTAAGGTCATTGGAAGCTAATGTCTTCTTGCTTCAGTCCTACAGACATAGAATGAAAGGCAAGAGACATTGGAGAGAGACAGAGATGCCTAAGTTCTAATATGTGGAGGAGTGAGTGTGGGAATTGCACTTCTTTTGTTAGATGAGTGAGCTTAAATGAAATTTTGAAAGGGCCGTGCTTTAATTATACCCTCTTTGTGCCTCACAGTCTTTTCACTCAAGTGAAAAACAATAATATTGTTATTATTGAACATGGTAGATTGAGTGAGTACACACGTTCATTGCCACTCCCTTTTGAAATGCCACTAAAATATCTGTAAAAGGTTTTGAAAAACATATTTTAAAAGGATGCAACAGCCCACCTGAGTTGATCACGCAATGTTGGAAGATGAAAAGAAGATGCAAGAATAGTTATTGACAGCAGTACACAGAACATTAAAGCTTTCCTTTAGAGGAAGTACTGTAAGAAAAGGATTCACATCTCAGTACTATAGAGTGTATACTGTTTGATGACTGGGGGATAGGGTACAGCTGAAAGTAAAGGAATTAACTGAATCTATTGATAGGTGATTATACCTCTTCTACATGTGCTTCAATATGATAGAAACTCATGTTTATTTTCACATTAACAGATTTAAGGAAGTTCTCTCTGAGGTAACTAACTAGCCCATTTACAAAAATAGACCCACATCTCCTAACATCTGAAGGTCCCTCAATACAACAGCCAATTCCTCCAGTCAATCGCTTTCTGATAAGTTACATCATTCACAAACTCTCATCCTTGCAAAGGAGTTTCCAAACAGCTTTTTTTACTTGCAGATTTGAGGTAACCTCTAATATGAATCAGAGGTCAAAATAAATATGAAAAAAGTAAAGAAAAGAAAAAGAAATTCCAAAGAAAGAAAATGTAGGAAGTTAAATGAGCAAGAAAACAATTATAACACCCTCAGAGAAACAAGAGATTTCATTCCTTAAAAACAAACAAATAAAACAGGATACTATAATAATTATCAGAGAAAAATAAAGAACTTTAGTTCTCCAGCTTCTAGCCATGAAAGAGTCACTGTATAAGATTTGCTCTCCTGCTAGAAAAAACTATGATATGAAGAAAACTCATGAACTAGATATTTTCAAGAATTGGACCATCGGCAGTTCAGCATTGTGATCTTTGAAATAAGAGAAACACAGGAGAGCCCATATTTGCCCAGGCTCTCAGTCTGGATGTACATTCCTGCCCACGGTGTAGGTTATCATAGTTCTCATCTATAAATTAGAAAACCAAAACCCAGAGGGGTTCAGCAATTTTTCTCCAAGTCAGATAGTCGACAATGGGCACAGCGGGAACTCAAGCACAGGCCTGTCTAACTTCAAATCTTTGGTTCTTAACTACTAAGACACAGTACCCCTCGAGTAAGAGATTTTGCTTTGAAAACGCTGTCCCACTCATCCTGAGTCCTGCCTGTCCAGCTCAGAAGTGCCACTGAGCACATTCTCTTCCTTCGTTCCCTCTCCACATTCCCTTTCCATAAGGTGTCTCAAACGGTGTGAATTTCACCTGAAAGGAGGGACGGCACTGGCATTGGAATCGGCTTCCCGCCCTAATCCCAGCCCTGCTATAACTAGGTCAAGTGACTTCCCCTCTCCGGGCCTTATCACTTTTCCAGTCTGGAAATCTGGTCACCAGAGGTATGGAACCGATGAGAAGTCTTTAGAGTGTGACCTACGGATTTACAATGTTGATGATCACCCCGAAGATTCTCACTTCTCGACTGGGGTAGGAATAGAAAGAGTCATTAGGTTGTTCAGATCTTTGGAAGGACACTGAGGGGGGCCCCTTTCAGCATCTGTGTCAGGAGATGGAACCAGCAGCAGGAGAAGCCACCACACCTGAAAGGAGGACTGAGTCCAGGACTGTCAGCAACTAACAGGGAGGAAAATAGTGGGAACCAAGTGTGGTAAAGAGTGTGGCTGAGCTGAATAATCAAAGATTAGAGAAGAGGGCTTCTGAAATGCTTAAAATTTGGGGGTAGGCGCCCGAGGGGAGGAAATTACAGAGTATAGAATATGGAGACATCTGTGAGGTTCTTCCACACAGAACTTTATCAAAGACTGGCTGCACATGAGAAGAGAGAGACCCTGTGAGTCCCAGAAGAAAAGAACCGGTGCAGGGCTGAGATCTAAATCAAAATACCCAGGGTCATTCAGTGCTGGAACATACTGATGCGCTAGTCCAGGCTACACTGAAGAAGCCTCAGTGAGCATCTTATTCACTCATTTGAGGCCTCAGAAATGCTCTACCATAGGAGTGAGGACCACGCTATATATTAAAGGGATGTGTCCTAGGACTAATAGTAAAAATAAAACAGATGCCCCCAAATGAAGAGTAAACCTAAGTCTGATATGATCAATAAAATCTATCATTTTTAACTATGCTAGAAAAAAAGATCAACACTCTTTAAAGGCAGACAACATAGTTCAGTATTTCTACAATGTATCATCAACAATGTCTTACATAAAATAAGAATTTCCTAGATATTCAAAGAAAGAAAATTAATCCATAATGAAGTCAAAAAAAAAAAAATAGAAGTCAATAAAAACAGACATCAAGATGATTCAGTTATTAGAATTATCAGGAAAGAATTTTAAAAGAAGTTGTAAATATATTCAAGAACTTAAAGATGGACATAAAGAGAGAACACATGGAGACACTCAGCAGAAAAAAAAAATAAACTTAAAAAAAGAATCAGATACAAACTTTAGAGCTGAAAAGTCATAAAGCTGAAAGGAAAAATTCATAGAGTGGGCTTAACATATTTAATATTGCAAAATAAAGGGTCAGGAACTTAAAGACAAATTGGTAGAAATTATCTAATCTTAAGAACAGAGAATAAAAGACTTAAAAAAAATGAACAAAACCTTAAGGGAGAAAAAAAATCCATTTTCAAGTATAACTCCTTTTTTGGTTTAGAATTTTACTAATTACTTTTATATAGCCACTGTCTCATTTAACCCTAAAAAGTGCCATTATACCTATTCTATAAATGGAGAATTTGAGACTAAAAAGATGGATTTAAGGCCAGGTATTCAGAACCTCATTCTTTTTATCTTCCTCATAGTTAACTTCATAGGTACCAGATCATCAGCCTTTAGCATATCTTCCATTCCCTGTTTACCCACCTTCATTCCCAAACATCAGATCCTACTCTTCTTGTCTAGAGATTTCTACAAGAGAGCCCAAGATCAGTTATTAAACTTTTCTATCACCACCTTCCCTGAAATTTATCTTCTTGGCATTTATTTATTAAGAATAAAGTTGTCAGAGCCATTTAAGGAGACATCTTAGTGACCTGATAGGCTATTCCAGACAGATTTCTATTGCAAAACAGTATTAAATGGCCTTGCCATTATGTTTCACCCTCATATATTTTAATCGGCATAAGACAGATGTAGCACCTACTTAATATGTATATAACACTGTATTAAGAGCTTATATTGCATACATTATTAATTTTTAATTTGAGCAGTAATTACATGGCAGGCGCGTTGCCAGATGCAAGGAAGGCTACATTGCACAAGATAGGGCCCCTGCTTTTATTAAAACTTACAGTCTTATTCAACCCAATTTAATCTTCAAAATAGGTCCACCTTTATCAGCTATGTATATATTATTTCCATTTTAGAGGTTCAAAAACTGAGCCTTGCAGAGGTGGATTGACCTGCTTCAGGTAATGTAAGCAATAATTAATGTTGTAGCCCATATTCAAACCCACCTATATCTGATTAAAATCATGTGCTTTTAAGAATTAACTCATTGTTAATGTTTTTAAAAGATGACTGGAATTGCAGGATTGCCAAAAAATTAAAAAAGGTAAATGAGGATGAGAAAGCTGCAGAGCTAGTCTTGATATTAACAGTTATACCTTGGCCTGCGTCTGCCAGGTACTTTTCTAGGCCTCTTCTATACATTATGTCATTTGACCCTTCAAAATAACCTCATGGTGTAGGTTATCATAGTTCTCATCTATAAATTAGAAAACCAAAGCCCAGAGGGGTTCAGCAATTTTTCTCCAAGTCAGATAGTCAGCAATGGGCACAGCGGGAACTCAAGCACAGGCCTGTCTAACTTCAAATCTTTGGTTCTTAACTACTAAGACACAGTACCCCTCGAGTAAGAGATTTTGCTTTGAAAACGCTGTCCCACTCATCCTGAGTCCTGCCTGCCCAGCGCAGAAGTACCACTGAGCACATTCTCTTCCTTTGTTCCCTCTCCACATTCCCTTTCCATAAGGTGTCTCAAACGGTGTGAATTTCACCTGAAAAGTGGGACAGCACTGGCATTGGAATCAGCTTCCCGCCCTAATCCCAGCCCTGCCACAACTAGGTCAAGTGACTTCCCCTCTCCAGGCCTTATCACCTTTCCAGTCTGGAAATCTGGTCACCAGAGGTATGGAGCCGATGAGAAGTCTTTAGAGTGTGACCTACGGATTTACAATGTTGATGATCACCCCGAAGATTCTCACTCCTCGACTGGGGTAGGAACAGAAAGAATCGCTAGGTTGTCCAGATCTTTGGAAGGACACTGAGGGGGACCCCTTTCAGCATCTGTGTCAGGAGATGGAACCAGCAGCAGGAGAAGCCACCACACCTGAAAGGAGGACTGAGTCCAGGACTGTCAGCAACTAACAGGGAGGAAAATAATGGGAACCAAGCATGGTAAAGAACATTTGGGTCTTACTAGGTTGTTTCGCCTGCTAAGTTTTCTGTCAAAAATGTTTTTAAGCCTGGAGAGCTAGCATGTCTGGCAGCACATTTTTTAGGTTCTGGGTGGGAACCTGAAGGAAGAAGACTTCACAGGTTCCCCAAACTAATCTGGGCCGTTTTGTCACATGGACCCAGCGATCCAGGCCCCTGGCACAGGACTTACACATGCAGCAAATCCCAACCAGCCAGGTAGGAAGCAATAAGGCTCTGAAAGCTTCTTTATGTCAAGGAAAGAGGATTATTCCTCATTTATATTTAGTATAACTCCTCCACTCTACTTTCCGCCCTTCCTCTGTGCCCCAGGGAGTGTTGAAAGAAGCAAGCTGAATTTGATCAAAGCTGTGTTTCTCTGCTTTGCTATTGAAAGAATGTGATTTTTTAAAACTCAGAAGGGAGCCTATTATTCAATATGCTCAATTTAAAAATAATTTCAAAGGACAAACACACAGAGGGGCAAATATTGTGTTACAAGGAAGATCACCTCTGAACTCCCAGAGCACATACAAACCACAGTTCTCAGGGCCTCGGTTTCCGCACTTGTAAAGTGAGGTGGTTGCCCCAGAAAAACCTAATACCTAACGTTCTTCCTAGTTCTGACATTTTGTAGGTCTATTAATATGTTGGAGCTCATTTACCTCGGAATGCCTGTAGGTAATAAACTTTCACTAAGTACCAAAAATAATCCAAAAGGGAATTTTAAACAGTTATCTAATCTTAGAGACTTTTGAGAATATCAATTAGGAACAGGGATAGAAAACTGAAACAAAGAAACAACAGCCTTGCTATTAATTGTCCTTGCTTATCTGTATAAAGCAGGGCCAAGGAAGCACACTTTGTTTGCTTTAGTTCATCAGTTTCTTTTGTTTAGAGTGAGTACAGGTTCAACAGAATAAAAATGGGTATTGTTTTATTTTCTACTAATAACATCCAAGGATGTGGCTTCATGGTTGTTTTTATGTTTTTGTTGTTTTCTGACATTTAGAATGACTGGAACAAAAGGAAAGGAACCGCTTAAGAATAACTAACAGCATGAAAAGCAATGCTGAGATTTTGTTCTTCCTGACTCAAATCCTGAAGATTTGGAGATTTATGCTTGCCTGCAAAATGCTGCAGTGAAACACTAAGAGCCCAAAACAGGATGGCGAGCTGTGAAATCAGTCAAAGAGGGACTCATCAGTACGTGCTAGGCCTGAGAGGGATGAAAAGAAGATGCATGACCAAGTCTTAGTCTCCAAGAGCTTCTGGAGCTTACGGTTTCCTAGCAGGGGCCTCGTGTTAACCCTGTCCTGCAAACACCCTGAGCTGGAATGGAATGGCTAATTTGCAAGGCTATGCAATAAAGACTTGATAGAAAACAGACATGTTGAGATTAAAATCAATAATGCAGGTAAAATGCATAGCACAGTACCCTTTGCATATGCTACAAAGTTACTGCTCAATAAATAATATTAGAATAGCAGCACCAGCGGCAATAAAAGCGGTCATATTAGAAGTGGTGATTGTAGCAGTAGTTTCTGTACAAATGCACATCTGAGGGCAATTTCCTCCCACCTCCTGTTCTTCGGTATCCAACGGTCAAAGATAATGGGAGCTCTACTAAGGGAAATGAAGGAGTTTGGAATATGTATGCTGGATTTTATAGCAGCTGCTTCTAACGTCTTGTTTCTATATTCCATATGGCGAGTAGCTTCAAATGTTACAAATCAGGAATCTGAGGGTCAAGAAGTTGAAAAAAATTCTACAAATTCACATAGTTATTAAATTAGTTGCAAGTTAGGATGTAAACCCAGGTATGCCTGGCCTCACCCATCTGCCTCACAGTGTCTCTGATCTATGTATCCTAAAATTATAAGAATGGGAATGACCTAATCTGTTATTCATTTTACCATGCGACATTACTGTTAGGTAGATGTTATTATCCTCATTTAAGAGACAGAAACTGAAGTTTTGACTTCAAAGCTCTCCTCCATTAGCCTCACAGCATCACACTTTTGTTATAACAGTGAGCCCTGTGTGTGTACGTGGAGGGGGCTGGTCATTTCAAATCTCCCCCGCCCCTGACCTATCCTGCTGATAACACCTGCTTTTTACCCTGACAACCTTGTGGTTTAGGGAGGATCCTTTCCCGATTTGTTTGCTTCCTATTGGACTTTATTACACACGAGGATTGAAGAAGATAATTTGGAGTCTGCTGCTCAGCAATGGAGCCAGGTGACACTGACCAGAGCAACAAGATGCACAACCTTAGAAATGTTATTAGAGTGAGCATGGAGTAGTACAGGACTACAGGGCTTAGATGGGAAAGAAAACAGACAGATGCAACAACCTCTACAAAGTTGTAAAGAAATAGCATTCAGGTATCCTGAAAGTAAAACTGATAATCAAAGCAAACTACTAATCAATAATAGATTAACTTTAAAATCAACATACCAGGTTGTACCCAGTTGCCTGTATTCTTTACACATTTTGTCAGTTATAAATTCTCCCTGAGATATTAACTGTCGATGAGAATTTTAATTGCTATTATTTTTCTTAAGAAACACACGGCTGGCCAGATCATGGGCTATTCCTCAGCCATCTGACTAACTCTACAGAATGAGAAAGGGAAAGCACCAGCTTTTCACTTTCTTTCATGGTCTCCAATGTCCTGAGTAAACTGAGGAAGAAGCCCTAGAGGTGAAGACTCAGTTCCTCAGACACTCAGCATCATCTATTTATGTTTAATCCTTTGGGAAATGTAGTGTAAGGTTAAGTTGTTTGCTTTCAATCACAGTTCTACCAAGATGTACTGTTACCTAGGGCAAGTCAATTAAACAATAGAGCCTCTCTAGGTCAGTACTATATGGTTTGCTGTGAAGATTAAATGAGATAATCATGCTAGTAAAGCACTTAGCACATAATGAGTGGTTGGTAGGTGTTAGCTATTATTTTCATCATTCCCTTGCAGGGGTTCAGGATATGGAAATGTGTTAATCATGCTGTTGTGGTGATTTGGATGTTTATTAGATCTATGAGGGAGGAAGAGTGTAGAGAAGGAGATAATAGGTTATGAAAGCATCCATCAAATCACAGCTAATACCGCTTCTTCCAGTAAAGACAGTGTCCAGTCCTTCTAAAAGGTTTCTTATGCGCTGCTGCATGTCCCCACGCTGCTGGTTTGGGTAAAAAAAAAAATGTCTTGAGTCTTAGAGAAATGTTTCAGGCTGGACTTTGGAGGCTTTGTCTGAGGCAGCCTGAAAATTGTTCTCCTCTTCTCTGACCTTTGTTCAATGTAAAATATTAAGATCGTTGCTGACTATTTGTGAGGTCTGAGCTTATGGGTCAGAGAAAAAAAATCCATGTACTTCTCAGCCATCCTCCCGTCAGCCTCCACAGTAGCCCTTATCTACACCTAATATTTGACCACTTGGAGTGGTCCAAAAAAAAAAAAAAAAAAAGACAGCAGGAAAATAGAGCTTTAATTTCTGTACCTAAACTTTTATCCAAAAACCAGCTTTTTTGCCTTATTTGGTAGCTAACATAATTCTGGCAACAAAGATGATAAATGGTTTTGCAGCTTCCTAAATTTTTATTGCCCAAAAAGATCGCAGAGTATAGTGAAAAGTGCACTACATAGAAGAATTCAAAGACCAGTGTTTCAGGCTGTGCACTCCTAAGATAATTGTTTGAACTTTCTGAACCTCATTTTCTCATCTGAGCATTAGAATAAGAAAACTTGCTTTTATAGGATTGTAGTGAAGACAGGTAATAGAGATGAGAGTATCTGCCTAAAGCACTTACTCAGATGCCCGTGGAATCTAATGAAAATGGTTAAGATAATTGATATAAAGATATTTTTTGCTCGTGGTGAAAGGAAATGTCTTCTCATTAACTTCCTCCTGGGGGAACACAGGTAGAAGTGTATGATTTTTCACTCCCAGCTAATGATCTACCTTGCTTCCTAATGGTTTCATGAATCCATGGTTGTTTTCACCTCCACTTCTTAGAGATGCCACAAGGGGGAGCACTTATCCTTCTGGATGTGCACTACAGCTCCATTTTCACCCTACCACCATGTCCTGGTGTCAAATATTTTCTTTCCTAAAACAGATGTAGGAAAAATAAAGAGAGACCTAAACTGAGCAAGAAAAACATCATGGTCTTGCCTTGTACTGCCACTAACTTGCTTGAGTAAGTCACCTACGCTTCTAGATCTCATTATGCTCATGCATAAAATTCATTCGAAACTTGCCAGGCGCTAATCTAGGTAATGATGATTCAGAAATAAAAAAGATCTAGTGTCTTCCTTCAAAGAATTTACAGTATCATGGGTTAAACAGACTTGCAAACCAGCAATTACAAAGCGAAGTGATAAAAGCTACCGTGGAATAACAGGGAGCTTCGAGGAAGGAGCCCTCGGGTTTGTTAAGAATCAAAAAACTTCACAGACAAGGCGAAGCTTATTTTGAATTTGAAGGAAAAGCAGCAGTTCAATAGGCAAGAACACAAAGACGAGCATTGCAGGCAGTGAAGATAAAATACACAAGCACAGATAATGAGAGAAAGAAGTTCAATAGGCTCAGGATATGTTTGGGGGTAGTACAGGATTCTTATCCTTTGGTCTACAAATACTTCTTTATGTATACTATTGTACATATGTGCTTATTTCCATTTTTCTGTGGAGTAAGTCCATTCATTGATCTCATCATATTCTCAAATTGATTGGTAATAAGAATATGTATATGTTATGTATACACATACATATTTATAATGACGAGGGGTTTATATAATCTCTAAACTCATATAACCAGCTTTGTCATTCTGGCATTTTTATAGTAAAGGAAGTGTACGTATAAAACTATACCTGTATCTGAAAGCCATTTATATCCAATTCTTTCCTTATCGTGCAACAATTCTTAATCTCTTGATTAACTATTAACTATTACACACCCCGATCTTACACTGGCACTTTTGCAACCTCCCCTGAAATCTGCACTTGTTCTAGGACCTCTGCTTTCAACAGCAAAGAGCAATTTCAACGATGTCTCTACGTGTTACCCAGACCATGTTTTCCTTTCATTTTCTAATATTAAAACTAAATTGGCCAATGATTTTCAAAAATATATCTAAACAATAGGTAGGAAGGTGACACCACTGCTCATGATTTCTTCTCTCTCATTATCACCATTCCCTATCATCTCCATAGAACTGTCTATCCTTTTTCCCGTATCATCATTTTTTCTCTTTCCTGGATTTCTTCCACTATCATTTAAACATAGTGAAATATCTCCAGTCTTAAAAGAAAATACTCCCTTTAACTTCACATACCTCTTCCACAGTTACCCAATTTCTCTGTTTCCCTTTATAGAAAAACTCCTCAAAAGAGTTGTCTATTGATTGCCTCCATTTCCTCATCTCTGTTTCTCACTTGAACCTACTCCAGCCAACTCTCTGTCCCTCACAGGCACACTCGCAATTCTCAGCCCTCATGTGATTTCTCTCAACAGCAACACTGTCATAACCATTCCCACTTCTTGAAACACTTTCTTCATTTGGGAGGGGACAGTATATTTCACCAACATCCCTCCGGCCTCACTGTTCACTCCTTTTCTATTTTTGTTGCTAGACTAGCTTTATCCTCTCCACCTCTAGAACTTGGAACAATTCACAATTCTTGCCTTGCTCCTCCTTTCTTTAGCCACATTATACTCACCCCTTGTGTGATTTCCATAAATCAACTGAGATACTTGCTATTCAGTTATGTTTCCAAATTCACATCAGTGGTTTAGACTTTTGCCTTGAATTTCAGAATCATATGTCCAGCTGCTCTTGACACCTTTGATTGGATGACTAACAGGTCTTCTTCATATTCCACCTATACTGCTACCCATAAACCAATTGATTGTAATTTCTGGCCAATACCAAAATGTCATATACTATATGATTCATTTCATTTATATACCATATACAGTTGTGTCTGAAAAGACACAATTATAGATAAGAAGGACAGATTATTTGTTGCCTGGAGATAGGGGTTGGGGGAGATAGGTGTGGTTATAAAAAGGTAACACAAGAGATCCTTGTGATAGAACTGTATCTTGATGCTAATGGTATACACAAACTTGAGATGATAAAATTGCATAGAACTAAACACATACATTGTAAAACTGAACAAAGTCTAATAAAATCCCTTTGATTATATCAAAGTCAATTTTCCACTGGAAAAAAACTGGATAAAGGGTACACCAGATCTCTCTGTATTACTTCGTACAATTGCAAATTGAATCCAATAATATATAAAATGAATAATAAACCATGAGCAAGTGACTTTTATACCAGAAATAAAAGGTTAGTTTAAAATCAATGTATTTACCATGCTAATCAAACATCTTATTAATATATACTCAATACATGCAAAAATTGTTAGACAAAATTCAATATGCATTCATTATTTAAAAAAAAAATCTCAGTAAACTAGAAATAGAATGGTAGCTTCTCAAACTGGTAAAGAGCATCTACAAAAACCTACATCTATTATCATACTTAACGGCCTAATTGCAACAAAAAATTAAGGTTATCAAGTTTAAGGTCAAATTCGAAAGAGAAAGCTCACTATACAGATATCAACTGTTATTATAAAATTGGTATTGAAAAACTGGAAAATAAATGTCTAAGCCAGTGGTCTTATAAAATGTCTCACACTATAGATTTTCCTGATTTCTTACCTCAATATTTGATTCAGGTTAAATATTTTTTAATATCTTATTCCCCTATTAACTTTCACCCATTGATTTTAGTACCCATTGATAATTTCTCTAAATTAATTATTACGTTGCTGTTTGCAAAATGGCATCCTACGCATTTTCACATTTACTAACTGGCATCCTGTAAAGATCAATTATCTATCCTCTTCCCTTGCATCAGAATATCACTACTTTTAGCCTATTACTTCTTTTATTCTTTGCTTATACATTTTTTTCTGTTTTATTTATAAAATTTTCTACTTAAGTATTACATTGATACAATTAAGTATAAACATTTTATGTATACAAATCAGTGAATTTTTATAGGACCAAGTAACCACCACTCAAATCAACATAAAGATTATTATCAGTTTTTCAGAAGTTTTCTCATGGCTCTGCCCTGTCTTCATTCCCTCCCCAAACATAACCATTCTCCTGAATCTATCGTGATAAATTAATTTGTCTCATTTTTTAACTTGATATAAATGGAATCATAAGTTATCTACTCTTTTGTGTCTGGACTTTTCCATTCAATATTGTATCTGTGAGATTCATCTATGTTGTCACATGTATCACTAAATCACTATTTTTTGCAACACAGATTATTTATTCATTTTACTATTGTTGGATACTTATACTATTCCTGGTGTAAGGCAATTTTGCCTCATGCAGATATGAACATTCTTATTCATGTCTTCAGTGTCTGTATGTTCACTTAAGAGTATATACCTGAGTAGAATTGTGGGTCACAGATATGAGTATATTTAGCATTTGTAAATACTGACAGTTTCAAAGAGGTTGTACCAACTTTATACTTCCATCAGCTTCATATGAAAGTTCTTTTGGCAATACTAGTTAATGTCATTTTTAAATATAACATTTTGTCTGGATATGTAGTAGTATCTCATTAAGGTTTTAATTTTCATTTCTCTAACAACTGGTAATGTTGAGGACATTTTCGAGTTTTGGGGCCATCTGGATAGCTTCTTTTATAAATCGGCTTTTAAATTCTTTTGCACATTTAAAAATACACATATAAATATCTTCTTTACTCTTTAAACATTTTTCTTTACCTTTGCAATGTCTTTTGATAAATTCTTAAAATTTTAATGAAGTAAAATTTATTAATTTTTTTTTATGTAGTTAAGCTTTTTCTATGCAGTCTTGTATTTGCTTCATTGAAAGTAATGTTTTTTTTAGTCTCTAAACAGCTTTTAAGATTTTTTCCTCATCATTGGTCTAGGAGTTTTATTTTGATATGCTCAGGTATGCTTCTCATTGTATTTATTCTACGTAAAGTTTGCAATGCTTCTAGAATCTGTAATTTGATATAGATTCCCAGTTTGGGAATATTCTCAGCTACCATCAACCAAATATTAATCTGCTTCATTTTCCTCTCCTATGATTCTAATTATACATATAGCTTAAATTTTTCATTACTTAATGTCAATAATACTCTTTTTTGCATTTTTCATTCATTTCCTCTCTCTGTGCTTCAATCTGGATAATTCTTACTCACCTATTTTCCATTTAATATCCTCTCTTCTTTTGCACCTAATCTGTTGTTTAATCTAGTCATTGCACTCTTAATTTCAAACATTATAATTCTCTATTTTAGAATTTTCATTTGATTATTTTTCATAGATTTGAGTAAACTGGTAATAGTTTTCACATATTCAATTATTTTCTTGAGTATATTAATTTTAATTATTTAAAGAGTTTTCTGGTAGCTCCAATGTCTAAGTCATCTCTGAATTTGTTTCTATAATCTATGTTTTCGCCTTGGCTTTAATATTTTTGTTCTGTGTCCTGACATAGGCTTAGTAGCTTTTGACTAAATGCCGCACTTCATTTAAGAAAAATTGAAGAGGTTCCAGATGATATTATTTTTCTCCAGAGAAAATTTAATTTCCTTATGGTGGGCAGTTAGAGTATGGTCATATAACCTTGATGAAACCAGAAATTAAGATACTAAGTTATATTTTAGGTTTTGTGTTTGCTGGTCTATTTCTAATTTGTGCTTACACCTAAAGCATGGACTTTAGGTATCTCAAAATGAAACTTAGGTATTTTTCAGGGCCTCTCCTCCTTGGCTCACCCTTAATTTCAATTTTTGTCTTTCAAACTGTGAGACTGTAGAAATTTCCGCTTAGCTTCTTTTACAATCCCTTAAAATCTGCTTTTTGCTTGATTTCTTGGTCATTTGCCTTGTACATCTATACATAGCCTAGGATTGAGAAAATTCTTCTAAATGAAATTGGACACTTTCTTGTGTTCGCTTTATACAATTTTCTTTCCTCCAAGATCTTAATACCTCAATCTTTACTGAAATAAAGTCTTGAACTTCATTTTTTTTCAGTCACTAGAAAGACTGCTGCAGGTTCTGTTCCTGCTTTATGCCTTATTAGGCGAACTGACAAATTTAGAAGGGGGAAATAGTGGTGATGATCTAGGACTAACTTCAATCCATTCCTTTTTATTTTTTCTGTGTTCCTGGCTCCTCAAATCCTGTTTGCCCTGACTTTGCTACAATGATCTCAAACCAGTATTTTCTTAAATCAAGGTTTTGTAGTTGCCCTCTGTTGGAGCATTAGTCAGATACATGTATGATTTATTTGCCTCAGAACTATCAATATAAAAATTTATGCTAATAGATTTCCTATTATTGGGTCATTCTTTGGTCCCCAGAATAAATTGAATTTGACCATGAAGACATGGTTTCTCAATATATTGTTGGAAGATTCTGTTTGCAAATACTTTATGATTCTTGAATCAATATTCATAAGGGAAAGTTTTTCTAGTTTTCTTTTTTGTGTCATCTTTATCAAATTTAGTTATAAATATTACATTTGTTTTAGATACATTAATAGAAGTTTTTCCTTTTTTTTATGTCTATGCTCTGTAACAATTTAAGAATGGCCTTTAAGGATTTATAGAATATCCTATATAACTGTCTAGTTTAGGTGATTTTTGAAGAGGTAGTTTTTTAATACTTTCTTATTTATTTTATATGATAATCATTCTCTTTAAGCTTTCTATTACAACTTGGGTCAATTATGACTAATAGTATTTTTGCTTAGGATTTCAAATTTATTTCCATAGATTTGTATGAAATGATCTCTTATTTTAATTTCTTCCTTTTAAATGTTATTTTCCTCTGTCATTTTGTTTGTATTAGATATATTTTCACTATTTTTTAATAGATAGATAATAGTGGTTTGTCTATTGGGTGGTTTTTCCCAAAGAACCATAATTTTACTTTGACTTTTTAATCCTACTTTATTGATTTAATTTTGTACACAGTAAATATACTTAGAATATACCTAATCTAACTATACAGTTGGAGTAGTCTTGAAAATGTACTTTTGTAATCACATACAAATATAAATACAACTATAACAACGATCAAAATACAAAGCATTCTGATCATCACAAAAACTCATGAACATTTGCAATAAATTGCCACCATCACTCCTGTCCCTAGGAAACCACTGATCTTTCTATCACTACAGGTAAGTTTTATTTATCCTAGAATGTTATATAAGTAAAATTATATAGTATGTAGTTCTTTGTGTCTACTTTCTTTCACTTAACATAATGCTTTTGAGTTTCATCAAAGTTACTGCATGTATCAATAATTCATTTCTTGTTACTCTTCAGTATTCTACTGTATGAATATAACAATTCATATATACTTTTAACATATATTGTATATCTTTGCAAAGTGTCTGTTTCAGTCATTTGCTCTTGTATATTGAGTTGTTTGCTTTCTTATTAATGAGCCGTAATATTCATTTATAACAATAAAAAATTGCAAATACATAAAAAATATATGATATATATATGAATTGTATTATAGCCATAGAATGAAACATTGTGTACATTTATACATACATACATACATACATACATACATATATACATACATACATATATACATACATACATACATACATACATAGAATATAAAATATTTTCCACCAATCTATTACTTGGCCTTTTATTTTAATGATATTTTTTGAAAAGACTTTCCTGAAACTCTACTTTTCTATCTCAATATCTCTGGTCTTTTCAGTTACATGACCTGAGAAATTTTCCTCTATGCAAAAGCCAGTGTAAGCTGGGTTTTTGCCAAGCAGAAAGCATACTGAATAATGCCTGCTGAGCTCAATGCTATCTATCAACAGCTTTCCTTGTGTCAGGATGTCAAATCAACAAAAATATTTATTGCCATTTTGGAAGCCTAGCTCAGAGCAGTAGAGTAGCTGGTCCCAGATGATACAACACTGACTTTTATTCCTCTCTGGGTAGTAGATGGTATATTTTTTTCCCCATAATGTTCATTTCCCATTGTTTATAGATTTGATATTTTTTCTAAGCCACTCCATAAGTTTTCTTTATTAATTTAGATGAATGTCTTGACTCTCAATTAAACTGTGAGTTCTTAAATGCCAAAATATATTTCAACACACTTAGTAAGTACTAAAAAAATCTGAGCACCCTAAATTTGTTCTCTTCCTGGTATTCTATCAGATAATGTCACCAACTCTTACTTAATTTTCTCTATCATTAATTTTGGCATCATTTTATTCCCCTTATGCCTTTTACTCAATTAAACACCAAGCCCTGTCAATTCCTCATCTCTAAAATCTGTTTTTCTCCATCTCTACTGTTATTCAGTTAGTCTAGACACATTATTTCTTACTTAAATGATGTGTAATATCCATTTTGTTTTCCTGATGTTAGTGGGTGAAATTTTAAAGGCATATCCAAGACATACTCTATATCGCAATCAGCAATTCATTCCAAAAATCTATATCATTCATTTATATGTAGGCACTGTGCTATGCTTTGTAGCTATTAAGATGAAAAGGAAGAGCCTCTGGCTTTACTTTTATAACAAGGTAGACAAAGTTAAGTAACAAAGAATCAAAGAAACAAACATGAATCAATTTATTTGGGAGCGCATAAATAAGTGAATATTTGAGCTGAGCCTTAAAAAAAAGAGTAGCAATTTGTTTTATTTTTTGTGTGTTCATTTGCTTTTTAGTTTAAGACAAATTAAAGACAGATTTGGATTGTGTCCTATGGGCAATGGGTGAGGGGGTTGGAGATTGTGCATAATTTCATTTTTAGAAAACAGTGCTAGTGACAATTTAAGGCCTGTCAGAACTAGAAATTTGTGATCATTTTACTTTTCTTTTTGCATGACTATACTGATTATTTGGGGTTTAAGCAAGAAAACTTACTGTTTAAAAAATTTCAGCTTATTTTTATAGTAGAACAACAAAGCACTATAAATCAGATCTATTCATTCTGCAGAGATTTACTTTACAGGTCCCTTAGGCAAATATTAACGAAATAGGTATATAAAACCCTAAATTAGCAGGGTATTGTGGTATGGGGAGAATGCAGAAAAAAGTGCAGAGGGACTTTTTAGGAGCCTCCTGAGAGAAAAGGCTTAAGATCTCAGCCTCTTTTTCCCCTCGTTTTTGGAGGTTCAATGCTATCTCATTTTTACTCCTGAATTGGTGAAGTCCCACTGACAGAGGAAAGAACTGAAGGAGGAAGGTGTCAAGAGGGAAGGAACAGCCTGGCTGGCCACCTAGGCTCAACAATAGGACCTAAATGGAGATGAGAATGGCAATATGGCTGACCTTGGAGACTTCTCCTTATCCCAGAAGAAACCTTCAAAGTAAGTGAAAAACTCTGATTTTGTATGTCCACCCCTGAGCATCTTTGGATCCAAAGGTGGGAGTAGGATCCAGACTAGCAAAGATATCTCTGCAGCAGTTGATCACGAGATAATAATGCAGCACCTCTGCCATAACACACATTATTTTGGATTAAATCTGTAAGTTTTCTTGCATGTTTTACCCAAAGGATTTAGAGTACCTTTAATGTAAGGAGTGAACCTTTTCTAATTCAATGTCTAGAGCTTGCTATGTAGGATATTATTAGTTCAACTAAGAATGTTTTTTTAATAAATTGAACGAATTGGTTGTTGATGATACTGTTGTTAATGCTGCTCGGAGACACATGCTTGTCCCAAGAAAATGAGAAAATTTTTAGTTATTGAATAAATCTTAAAATGATGTGTTTCTGAGTCCCTGTTCCAACAATAGAAACGACACCTAGATTGGAAAAGAAAAAGACAAAAAGTGTATTTTCTAAACATGGTTTCTCCCACGGAGACTTTCGCAGTCTGCTGCCTTCCTTCCGTGGCTGGGGCATGCATGGCTGGCAGGCTTGGGGCTGCTGAGCACGGCCTTCGCGTGACAGGACAACTGTTCCCCTCCCTGATCCTGTGGCAAGGGCTTTCATTCCTGCCTCACTAAAATGGAGATCTTGATCCTGGAAACTAAACTCACCAAAACTCATAATTCAAAGAAGGGAGTGAGGTTTAGAGAGAATGTAATAGACTCCTTCAAGCAAATTGAAAAGCTAGTCTAGATTCTAAAATTTTAAAGGCTTTTTCATCACATCCATGTTCAATATATGTCTCTTTTCAAGAAAAAAAAAAAAAAAGGTTATTTCTATCGAATTCTAGGTCATAGGCTTCCCGGCAGGAGGCAGAAGTTAGCTTCTCCCCAGGCATCACATTCTCCCAGATATAGGTATTCCTGCACGGCAGGCCCCACCTGCTCCTTGCTAAATTGAGCAGCCAGTTCCTGCACAGCCTTGCTCCACCACTGACTCCCAGTGTTAATTGCTTCCCTGCACTGAGAAGCTAGGGCGAGAGAAGCCTGGCAGTACCCTAAGGTAATTCCTGAGGGCTTTCTTCCTGTGCTCATTATCCCTCTCTTAGACTATCAGCCTTCAAGTTTCCTCAGAGCACCTCAAGTCACTCATGCCAGAGGATGGCACCGTGGGATACCCTCTCTCCCGAATGATATAACAGAAGTTTAATTTCCAGACACAGAGCCTGGGGAAGCCAGGGAATGTACAAGGGGACTGGTGATTCCCAGGTAGGTTTGGGTCAGCTCTCTCATCCTAATTACTGGGAGCAGACAGAAGCTGTCTAGGTGGACAGACCTAAGGGGATGATGCTCTCTGCCTACAGGGTCATCACTAGAAGAGAGAGCCAGGGAAGAGAGTTGGGACCTCATGAGTCGTTCCTAGGAATGAAGCAAGAGCTCAGTAAAATAGGACACTCAAGTCTTCTCTCATTGCCCTGAGAATGCCTGACATCAATCTCAGGACTGATTAAATAACGAGTTATCTCCTAACCTGGCTCAGAGGCTACGAACAGAAATGTCTCCCCAGAGGGTAACATAAGAAGATTTAACTAGATAAAGGAATAGCTAAGTTTGGGGTAGCAACAACCTTTGAAACACAAATCACAGATGCATTTTTTAAATAAAAGCTCTCCCACCACACACACACACACACACACACACACACACACACACACACACTCACATACACTCACACTGAGCAATAAATGAATTTTGTTGTTTGTTTTTTATTTTTGAAAAGAGGAAGCCTGTGCAAAAGTAACATATCTGAGAGTCACTGACTCTAAAGAGATCAGAAACAATCTAGAAAGACCATTTCTCTGAGACATTGCTACACCTGAACATTTATCATTCCAGAATTGCTTCAACTCTTTCATGTGATCATGCCCATTTCCTTGAATAGATGATAATGCTCCTAGCTAGATCAGTGTTTATCTCATCAATTTTGGGATAGTCTATAGTGTCTAGTAAAGCGACAGGCGTAAAGAAGGTGCTAAATCAGTGTTTCTGAAAAGAAAGGAAATAGGGGGAGAAAAGAACAATGGCAAGATAGAGGCAGGAAAGGTGACAGGGGGAGAAACAAATGAGAGACATTTTAGGGTTTTCCAGAATTATAGAGAAATCCACCATCTTGGCCAAGATTTAGGTTAAAATATTTTTTCCATTGAAATGAATATAAACTGTCAAGAGGCATTGAAAGCAGTCAACAGTTTTGTACACAGCTCTTAATTCTCCGAATTCAGCAATCAAACAATATTTAAACATATTCTGCACTGCTTTTTACTGCTTGAAGCTGGTCATATTCAATAAAAAACAAACGAACAAACAAACAAACAAAAACCATTCCTGGACCCAGGAGTAAACAAGCAAAATCCTAAACAAAGAACTTCAAACAGGGCATTTGAATATGTTTTTCAGTCTTTTTCACAGTAGATGTGCAGATAGCTAAAGGAATGGCAGCACTAAGCTTGATCCACTTTGCTTAAAACCAGTGATCTATGCTTTATGTAAGTATGGTTTTGTTTTGTTTTGTTTTTCTTATAAATAGGACAAATTACAACATTGTCACTACTCGCAGATACTATACCCACAAGAGAGGCTTAGCCCCTGATAATTCTGCTCCCCTGCTCCTGCAAAAAAAAAAAAAAAAAGGAAGAAGGAAATGAAGATGGGGGCTCAGAATTTCTCAATCTTAATATTTTCTATTTCACTAATTTTTAGGGGAACATAGAGGAACCTCTATTTATCTAAATATACAGTATCCTTATCTAAGTTACCACCCATCTCTTTCTCTTTCTGAGGCATGAATGTACATATCCGTGCTCATGTGTCCACACACGTGCACACACACTCATGCATGTGAGTACTTTCTCCTAGAGGATGAAGGAAAGTAAAGGAGCACATTGGATAATTTCTGAAAAGTCTGCAAAGTAATTTTATTTTCAAGGATGTAAGGATTTACTAGGAAGAATAATGTGACAGAATTGTTTTTTGAACATTTTACTTTTTTCCCCCTGTAGAATTGACTTTCTTTGCCCATGTCTTGCTTCTCACCTAGCCCATTATAGCAATACTCTCCTCTGGTTCTGGTTCTAGTTCAGATGGAGTAAGAAGCACCCTCCACTCTGCCTCGCCCACTAAGTACTGCCATAAAATTTGGACAGAATGTGTAGAGCAGCTGCTTTTGGACTCTGAAAAATAAATAGTAGCTGACATGGTGAGGAAATAGATCAACGTGCCACCAAACCCATTTATTCCCATTTAGTCCCATTTGTCTTTCTGCTGCTTGGAACCAAATGGGGGCACAGTTGTGGATATACACAGCACAGCAGGATTGGAATTAAGGTGAGATGGTGAGCCAGGGTTATAAAGTACAGAGCCCAATTCTGTCTTTATTTAAAATTGCAAAACTTTGTTCATTATGGATTGTTTCATTAATTTTGATTTTTAAATGATACATTACAATGTTATTTATTTTGATTATTGCTTTCTTTTATTGTTCACTTAAATTTTGCACCTGTGGCATGTGCTTCACTTGTTTCACCCTAGTCCTGCCCCTGTAGCAAAGTAGGGTAATTAAAACCTCAGCTTTCTGGTTGGAGGACCAAAAAGGTAAGCCCCAGGGAATGGGAAACTACCAAAGAGATTAAGGAGAGTGGCCCCATGAAAATTGTAAATGAACTCTTAGGTCAAACCACAAGCTGTGCAGGCATTCTAACTAGCACACCGAAATCTTTGAGAGCTAAATAAGAAACATCACCGCTCAGGACACAGACTGGTCACTAAGTGGAGCACACAACAAGATAGGCTTTGAAAACTCAGCTGACAACCTTAGAACCATAGACAGACAATCCCACAGGATTTGTTTGCAGTCTGAACTTACCTGAAATAAAATATCAAAATTCTCCATAATATTTAAATACGGTATAATTCAAAATTAGGCAGCATATAAAAAACAAGGAAAATCTCAACTCACATCGGAAAAAACAACCAACGGATGCCAAGACCGAGATGACAGAGATGTTGAGATTATTTGACAAATGCTTTAAAGCAAATATTATAAAATGTTGCAACAAGCAATCATGAAAACTCTTGAAACAAAAATATAGAAAGACTCATGAAAGAATTGCAAGATGTAAAGAAGAACTAAACGGGCATTTTATCACTAAAACATACAATAACAGAAATAAAGAATTCATTAATTAGAGTCAATAGTGAAATGGAGATCATAAAGAGTCAGAAAACCTGAAGATAGATTAATATAAATTAAACATTTTGAACAACAATAAAGAAGGAAATTGGCAAAAAAAAGTCTCAAGAGACCTGTAAGACAATAGAAAAATTCTAATATTTGTGTTGTCAGGGTCTCAGAAAGTGATGAGAAAGAATTTTGTACTAAAAAAAAGAGAAAAAAACTAGTTTAAGAAATAATGCCTGAAAACTTTCCAAATTTTTAAATCATTTTATTTATTTATTTATTTATTAGCAAGTTAATTAATTAATTGATTGATTGATTTTAGATGAGGCAACCCTTGGTTTACCTCACATATTGCAAAGAGTCTGTCAGCTTAGAATCCCTTATTTTTTATTTTTTACACCTACAGCACTTGCTCTTCCTAGGTGGTCTCCCATCCAAGGACTAACCAGGCCTGACCTTACTTAGCTTCTGAGATCAGGTGGGATCGGGCTTGTTCAGGGTGGCATGGCCGTAGACAAAACTTTCCAAATGTTTTGATGTACATTTTTATTAATTTTAATACATGTATTGGATCATATAACCACTACTACAAACAGATAACAGTAGAATTGGATTTTAAACCTAGGTCTCTTTTACTAAAAAGCTTATTTAGATCCTGTACATGTGCTTCCATAGATCTGCATTTAAATTCTACCACACAGATATTTTCTTTTTTAAAATGTGATGAGAAGAGTGAGATTTGGCTCTCTAATTCCCTTTATTTTCAAAAGCTCCTGACACTGAACTATCAATGCTGCATTAACAACTACACTCTGGATAGTTTCTCTCAAAGTTGTTTTTTTCTTTTTTTTTTTAATAGATGAAAATCTCCAGTGGCCTAAAAGAAATTGAGGCCACTTCCAAAAATCAGCATGGAATGCTTTCAGTGCGTTAGGCTCTTTACTTGCTAAGTCTTTGTTTGACCAAAAAAAAAAAAGGACGAGGGTGGGTTTTAATGTGAATTTTATATACCTCCCACCACTGCCTCTGAGAAAACTATCAAACAAACATGAAAGTCACCAGAAAGCTGTGTGCAGTGAGAAAGGTGCATTTATAAAAACTAGCAGGAGCTTCACTTACATTGGTAAATAAAAGTAAAGTTATAGCCAAATGGGATCAGAAGGTTGGAGCCATGAGACCAAGCCAGAGAATTTAAATGAGTTTTATCAAAAACCTTAATTACAGAGAGGTTTGCCAAGGACAAATAGCCACTTTAGTTCTCGACCTGGTGCCCTGTTAGAGAAAAGGTTTAAGCATTTTCTTCCTACAGCAAAGCCACTTGGCCAAGGGGAAAATAAAAAGATATGAATGAATGATTGAGATGAGAAGGGCATTTTTACCTATGTCATTGCTGTGCATACAGCAAGAAAGGGCCATGTGGGAAAGTATAAAGCAGATCCACTTTGAAATCAGAATTCTTTGTAAATCTCACACCTCCTACTGTACATGAACTTGTGCAAGTCATTATACCTCTGTCTTGACCACACTTCTATAAACTTTGAAGAATGAAGGTATCACGCTGCCTCCCATGATTGTTATAAGAATTAATGAGTGTAAAGTGTCTAGCATATACCAGGCCACACTCCTAAAAGCTTGAATACTCTGGAGGAAGCAGTTTTCTTGAATATGGGGCAGCTGTCATTCTTATTTGAAAGACTTTCCATTTCATCTTGTTCTATGAGGCTTGAAGAACCAAGGCTAGGGTGAAATTAGATCTCCTTGAGTTGACTACGTCTCTGGGTGACGTTCTGCATTCCATCAGCCTCAAGCTTTATATAGTAGATAGAGAAATAAACATATAATACTTCAACATCCTGGCTTTGAAGCACCTCAGTGAAGCAAGTATCAGTATGCATTTTGGAAAAAAGAGGAATGGAAATGAATATCACCCAGAACTGGCTCAAATATGGTTTTAATGTCAAAAACCCTATTGATAGTTCAGCTCGACTGGTACTGACTGAGCACCTACTGGATACATGATCTCTGCCCTGCAGCTGCCTAAAGCATACCTGGGGAGACGGAACTCTCACTGCACATTCCAGGGCGATAAATTTGGCAGCAGGGAATTGAAGGAATGTAATGGCGGCACTAAGTTCATCCAGGAGTACAGGTTTTCTTCACAGAGAGAGTGGTGTTTGAACACAAAGATACATAGTTTCTCAGGTGGAAGGTGGGAACAGGTTTTCCAGGCAGGAGGAATGGTTTGCCCAAAGGCACAGTAGCAAGTGATTGCAGGGAGCTATGGGGAGATCTCCCTCAGTCTGCCAAGCTTCCAGAACATAACAGGTGGGAGGAGAATCCTTTTTCCCAGAGTCAGGATTGTCTGGTTCTGAATTTTACCCAAGTGATACAATTTAAGGAATAATATGTAGACAAAAGACTTAGGCTGACCACTGGATCTTAGATAAACCACTCTGAGCATTGGTTTCCTCATCTACAAAATGGGTTAAAGATCCTCGCTAGTTCATATGGCTGATGCGAGGATTTGCTGATATGAAAGTATTCTTTAAACTGTAAATCTATACAGATAGTTAGTACTATGGATATTACTACATATGATGATTTACAAATTACCTGTATTAATCTTAAATAGCTATATTTATAAAGCAACAGGGACACAGTATCCTGAATATTAGTATGTAATACATAGCTACCACTAAAATGTTCTAGGAATTGAGATCGGTATAAAAAGATCTAGATATGTTCAAATTGCTTCCAAAATGTTTAGTGACTAGGAAGAGACACATCAATCATTTACATTATGACTTCCCATCTGCAAAGTATGGGGGGAAAGCTTTAGTATGAAAGCGGTATTATATAAAAAGTAAAATAATGCAAAAAAGTAAGAAGATGCTCGAACATATAGTTTATTTTAAAAACATGATAATTAGGATGAAAACATACAGCAGTTTGCAGGATGGGAAAACTTAGTCAAAGGATTATGAGAAATAGAAGGTAAAAACTATGCAGCTTCCTGGGGAGAATGAAAGAAAGTCGAGGATGAACAATGCAGAAAACCTCCAGGGTGAGAAATCTGACCTTTAGATGGCACCAACTCAGAAAAGGAGGCACCAGAAATCTTGAGAGAAGGAACTACCGCAAGGAGGGAAAAAATAGGAGGCCATGGTGATCTAATATAGAATACTAACCTATTTTGGTTTTGTTTTGCTTTGTTTCTGAAAGCCCTCGTACTGCTTTTTAGGTGCTATCTTAGAACTTTTGTAATTTTCTCCTTTTTTGTGTGTGTGTGGAGGGGGAAGGCAGCTTATGTATAATAATTTTTGTAAGAACACTGCAAAGTGTCTTTTTAGCTTTATTCCACGACTCCCCTGAAAAAGCTTGTAAATCATCTGACATGAAAATTAAGAACAGCTAAAATATTTAATTAATTGATTAATTAATTATTTCTTTTATTCTCAATCAAACAGCACTATTTTATGCCAGGCGCTTAGCTGAATGTTATGAATATAAGGGTGACTAAGAGAGTCATAGCTTCTGCCTTCAGGGTGCTTTCAGCGGAACAGAGAAGATGGCAACTGAGCAGGCAATTACAGGACCATTCATAGCGGCTCTGATGGGAGATTGTAAAGTACTGTAGTAACCATCTGGCAGAAATTTCATGTTTATTTTGGAATGGGGAAGAGTTGGAGTTAGGATTGTCAAGAAGCCTTCCTGGACTAAGTGCAGTTCTACATAGTGGATTTTTCTTTATTCAAAACCTTTAATGAGTACCTAAAATTTTTATGCTGATTTGGGGAATATAGAACTACTAAGTCCAATACAAGTCTTCAATGATTCATGTGTTCACACAGTGAATCTTAAGTGAATATTGCTGCTGTCTATAGGCCAGAAATTGGGCATATAGCTGAAAGACATTTGAAACAAGAGGAACACTGATCATGAGTCCCTTCCCTGGGGTGAGGATGCTCAGAAAGCAAGTTTGGAAATGACCTGAGAAATCATTCAGTACATTTCTCTGCATGCACAAAGGACATAAACATTCAACTAACCACATTCCTGGGTTGGACTTGCTGTCTTACTTCCCCAAATCAAAGATAATGCACACATTCTCACTTCGAAGGCCTCATTAGACCTGTATAACCCTAATGCACGTGAGAAAGAACGTGTTTAAAGATGGAATTAGGTTGAAATCTTGGCCTTAGAGTGTCACACCTGTGAGTAAATGCCTGATTTCCTTGAGCCTCACTTTTGTCATCTATCTAAAAAATGAGGGAAAACATAGCTGTCTTTTGGAGATGTGGTGAGGATTCAACAAACTAATCTAACTAAAGAAGAGCATGGCATGCAGTGATCAATAAATGTTGTTTCTTTGGGCTTCAAGATCCTGTCCAATTGTCAGTTCCTGCAGTAAAACTTTCATTTCCCTTGGCAGAGTATGGGGCTCTCCTTTATATTACCAACGTAACTGGAGTACAACTTTTAAAAACTAAATCTGCGTGTTTTCCCACACAGCCATGATCTCCTTGAGGGTAGGGAACATGTCCTCCGTATCTGTGCAGCCCTACCCCAGCTCAGTGCTTGGAACCTTTTCACTGATCTTCACCTCCGCCCCTGCTCCACTACCATGACTTTTCCAATTAACAGGCGGTGGAAACAATGGGAAGCCAGGGAATTCCTTGGAGCGCTCTCTCAAGTGGAAAATCTTGCTTGGCAAATCTCTGCCACAGTGTATACCTGCAGTGTAAAGTCCTATAAATTTCTGGGTGAGTGGTTATATATTTTTGGCAGCCAAAGAAGGAAATGTGTGTATTTACATGATTTGATATGAAAAGAGGAAGGCAAACCAGAGGTATTAGGAAAAGCAGAATTATCTCTGATATTAAAATCGAAGAATCATTTCTCTGGGACCTTACACAGAGGATGTTTTAATTTAATTAGTAATGGCCACAATAGCATCCTTGCTGTAAATACAGCACACAGCAAAAAAGCCCTAACCATAAAATCTAGAAACATGCTCGTTGTCATTTGCAATCTAGAGACAGATTTTATAGTATCTAGAGGAACAAATGGACAGTATAATCTTCAGACAGTCCTGCATAAACAGTGTTTTCTTGGAACCAATTTGGATGCATGTAGCATTTGTGACCTTGAGAACCTGCCCCCTAAATAGTGTAGCAGCATCATCGCATAGTGGTTACGAATCCAGGCTCTGGACTCATACTGACCTGACTACTTACTATTCATTCTGTGACCCTGGAAAAATCACTAAACCTCTGAGACTCAATTTTCTCATCCATAGTATGGGGATAATAATGGGATCTATATCATAGGGTTGTTGTGAGGTTAAAATAAAATATGAGAAATACTTAGCTCAGTATGTGAGATATAGCAAGCATTTAATAAATATGAGTTATTAACATGTGTTTTGAAGGGGAAAATCATGACCTCTCCTAACTAGTTTCCTTCAACTGAGTTTGGTTATACTTTGCTCCGACTTGTAATTTCTATTCCTCTTATAATACGAATTTCCTTCAATACTTGTACTAATGTGAGGAATTTTGCAGTTACTTATTTTATGTCAAACCTAAGCCTCACTTCTTGAAGGAGTCATTATCCTTCATGAATGTGCCTAAAATGGTCATGAGCCTTGCAGTTCAAAAGCCTCCATATACCACATGCCCCTGCGAGAGGAGACTGCCTTAGTCTCTGTCCAGAGTGTTCCCCTAAGTGTCAAATGTTACCAGATCTACTCAGGGATATTCTGTTTCAGAGTTTCTGTGCAATCTTTCGGTAATCATTTATCAAGCATATACTATGTGTCAAGTACTGTGCTTGGTCCTGAATCTGTTACAATGAACAAGATGGCATCCTTGCCCACTCGGCACAAGGACAGGCTCCTCAGCCGCTATCCACCACATGTCCAACAGTGTGAACACTCAACATATCCCAAGAGCCTGGTCTGGCTCACTGCCAGTGTTGGGCCTGGAAGAAGGTCCAGGGAGCTGCAGTGTGTGCACACGTGTGTGCCTATCCACCATGCCGTGCTCTGGTTCTCTGGATACTCCGTCTCCTCTGGAGACACTAACCTCACTATAACAATCTCGGTAAAAGTAAGCCTTTGTGATTCTATGAAATCAATTAAGCAAACATTCAATTTTGTGGATACTTACTGAGCTCAGGAAATGAATGGAATCGACATCTTTTCTGTTCGTGCTCGGTGTGCTTCAGTTTCTCTTAAAGTGGTCTCTGTTTGGAAGGCAAAGGCAAAAGTAGTTCAGAGCGGCACCAATAGGGGTGGGCACAGTATTTGTTTTTCTTCTTCTGTAAGCATGCTTTTGATCAGTACTGTCTCTTTTTGTCTCCAGGGAACAGCTAGATCCTTGGGTCTTATTAAGAATCCCTGTTTTCATCTACTTCTCTAGGTCTCTATCTTGTAGGATTTTATGTGAGACACAACTTTGGAAGTGCAAGGAAAGTTCATATTTGAGTATCTCCTATGGATCGAGCACCAAAATAAATGCTTTACAATTATTATTTTATTTAGTCCCCCAAATAAAAAGAAATAGTATCTTTATCTTTTAGAGGTGGAAACTAAGATGCAGAGAAGTCAAGCAACTTGCCCAACATCACGAAGCATGTGAACAACTGCATTAGGACTGGAACCTAGATCTGACTACTCCAAAGCCCTATTTTCCACTGTAACAGTGTTTCTCAGCCTTGGCACTATTAACATTCTGGGCCAGATAATTATGTATCATTTGTATGTCCTGCATATTTTAAGATGTTTAGCAGCATCCTGAACCTAAACCAATTAGCTGCCAATAGCACCTTCCATTTGTGAAAGCCAAAATTTTCTCTAGACATTGTCAAATGTCTCTCTATTAAAAACCATTGCTCTATAATAGACTAAGGGAAACTATCCAACCTAAGTAATCTATCCTCTGGAAAAATTATTGAAATATCGAATTACATAAGGCAATATGTTAGAGACTATAAGAATGCAAAGGTGCAAAAAGGAGTCTACCTTTAAGGAGTTTAAATAAAGGCTTTGGAATCAAGGAAAATAATTCAGGCTTGCTTGTTGAGACAATAATTTATTGTATGAGGGGAGAGGGCTATTAAAGGACAGTTACCTGTTCACTGATCTGACCAGCATTATCAATACCCTATTAATGAAATGATGATAATGTAGATAGTAATAATCACAGTTATGACAAAATTTTGTGGTATTGATGGTTTTACCGAGTTTACAAATGAGGAAATTGAGGCTGAGAGAAATAAAGCTTGCCTCAGATCTGGCAGCTATGAAGAGAAAAAGCAAGGATAGGCATCCATTTCTCTCTGGTGCTGACCAGCATTTAAGGGGATCACCAATGGTGGACAGTCACAGAGGCTGTGACAAAAAACCCAAGTGCAAGCAGTTGGCATAAGCTTCGGAAGTGAAGTGAAATAACAAATTAGGCATGAGGTGCTGCACTGAACAAAATGAGAATATTAATTATACATATTAATATAATTCATATATTAATTAGACATCTTAGATATCTAGAGACATTAGCCTGTTTATATATCATAAATGAAGACATCGCTTTGTTTAACGATCATTTAAGAACCAAATTGCAATATGTGTTTGCCTCAAAAAGAGGGCTGATTCTAACTAGTAACATATTTCACTAGAGCAAATTAGGAACCTTGAGGAAATGAAACTTTATTATTTTTTTTATATAACCCTAATTGCCTATAGGAAAAGAAACTCAAATGAGAATATTTTACCTTAGTTTGTTCTTAGACTATACCCATTCTGGAGATTTTTCTGTCCTATGAGTTTATGAGAGATTTCTGTAGGCTCTAGAAAACTGCTCTGTATGTTTTAGCACAGGTGTGAGGCCTGATTTCCTCTCATGTGGTGACCCGCAGCGCGAGAGGAAGACCTGCCAATCTACTCTGCTGTGAGCCCACCTGGCACCACGCAGAGGCATCACAATGAGAGCAAAACGGTCAGGCTCACTTAATCGTTCTCTTCACACGGCTGCAAATCTTCAATTCAGGGAGTCTTGATTCGGTCCACTCTGAAACAGGGTCTTTTTTTTTTAATTAAATTTTTTTTATAGTTTTGATGAGGGGAAGTTCTTTTTTTATCATTTAAACAGATGTCATAAAAAGTGTTTAAAGTACTAGGGAAAATGCCATGAGAAGTATATATAATGAATTTGAGAAATATTTCTAACATATATGACAGAAAAGGGCCTAAGATTTTTATTTTATAAAAAGCTTTCACGAATCTGAAAGACAAAGATAGAGGCATAATTCAATAAAAATAAGACAAACTATACAAGGCAGAATTTCACAAAAAGAACTGCAAATAGCCATTTAAATATAAGATAAGAAAAACATGTTCACCATCAGAAATTTTAAAAATTAAGTGAGGTACATTGTCTACTAATTAAATTATATATATATATATACATATATATATATGTGTATATATATATATATAATTTTGTTCTCTTTAATGCTCTGTTAAATTTTACTATTCTAGAATATTTGTTCATTTCAAGTTCCTATCTCCTTGGAATTATCAGACATATCCTCATATTTTCCTTTACTAAATATAATTTTTAAAAAGTTCAATGAAGAAAATTAAAGTAAAACTACTTAAAGAAATACATTCAGCAGTTATATACTAACTTTACAGTGCTATGATTGATGATTGATTGATTGTGTCTATTTTATTTTATTTCATTTTGTAAATCTCTTCTCTCCAGAAGCATCTCAAAGCACCTTATGGAAGGTAGCACTTGTTTTCCTTAAAAGGTGATAAACAGACAGTAACTGCTTAATTTAATTGCCCTAAATTAACCTGAGCAAGGCAAAGGTACAACATGAAAGGACTAGACTAAGAATCCAGAGACTCATAGTGTGACTTAAAGAATGTCACAAATAACATGAGCAATAAATGTCAGCTCATAGTAGTAGTAGTAGTAGTAGTAGTACTGATACTATTAAAGAGCTTTTAATATAAGTGGCAACCTTGATCCCTATCACTTTTTAATATTTCCCCTCCTCCCTAAATACAAGATCACATGAGGACAGGTGATTTCCAGTGCAAAAGCAAGAAGGAGAGATTACCATTTCCATGATACATTATTCCTGACAAATGTGTGGGTGTTAACCACAATTGGCACTACAGCAGCTTCTTTCTATTTTCATGAAGAGAACTTCAAATAGGTTTTTGCCTTCAGATATTGGGATTTGGCAAAAACATAATTAAACATACATTTATTAAACACTTACTATGTATTTAGCACTGTTCTAGGCACTGAGACACTATGACAAAAAAGAGAGGTATGTTTTCTGACTTCATGTTGTAAACATTGAAGAGATAGAGAACAAAAATAAATGGAGTTACAACTGTCAAGCCATGAAGGAAACAAAAAATGGTCTGAAATATAGAGTCTCAAGGAGGTCCCACTGAAATGATAGGTCCACTGGTGGTAATTCGATATTTTCAAAATACTGTACATTTTAAACATTTAGAGCAGATGTCTATGTCGTTTCAATAAGTGTTGCCTGAAAAAGAAAACTCTATTCAAATACGTTGAAGAAACTGTGGTTAAATAAACCGATCCCTTTACTGAAGTACTTATCAGAGCTTTGATTTACTGATGTACAATATTAGTTTTCACAGAAAACCTATAGGGTACACTGCTTTCCAAAATTACTCAACTACAAAGTCATATTTTCACAAAACATCTTTAATAGGACAAGGACTCATGAATATGTTTTTGGGAATTGTAGCATTAGAAATATTCCATAAAATTGAAGAAGACAAGAAAAAGTTATATTAAATGATGTTCTTAAAATGTCTTTGAAAAACTTTGAAAACTTTATTCTATAATATAGGTATGCTTGTAGTTGACAATATTTTAATCTAGTACTTTTATGTATTTAATCTTGAATACTATATACATTCGGCCCCTAGAGAATCTAAACACACTTATTTTCTAAGTCTCGTGAAATGGTTTGTTTGCATTAATTTCAAAACTGAAGTTTAGCATTCCAGTAAAAAATAAACTGTTAGTGGAGTCTCTTAGGTACTAAGTTCAACGTGAATTATTTATTAGAACTTGATTAATGTCTCGGTTGTTTCCTCTGGTGAGGGGAGTGGGGGAAATGAAAGAAGACACTAAGATCATATCATAATTTCAATCAGTTGTTGAAAATTCTTCTACTGAAAAAGAATGCTTTGGAGTGTGATATACATCTATTTTTCTTAATATCAATAATTTTAGTTTTGAGGACACAGTTTTATGTAAACAAATATTCCCTTAGACTCTTTATAATACATTTAAAATAACACTTTACTATGCAAAAATGTTTTTGGCTACTAACGTCACAGAGAGATCTCCAGTTTGTATTCCTTATGACAGTAAATAGCATCATCTGTGAAATATTCTGTATTAGTTTTCTGTGCTGTATAACAAAATGCCACAAATGCCGATCTTAAAGCAACACACATTTTATTATTCTTAGTTTCTGTGGATCAGGGCTTGGGCATGGCTTAGGTGAGTTCTATGCTTAGGGGTCTCTCACAAGGTTGCCATCAAGATGTTGGTTGGGCTGTGTTTTTATCCGAAGTCTTGACTGTGGAAGAACCTACTTCCAAGATCATTCAGGTTGTTGACAGAATTTATCTCCTTGTGGAGGTATGATTAAGCGGCTAGCTTTTTGCTGGCTGTTGACTAGAGGCTGCTCTTAGGTCCTAAAGAAGCCACCTTGGGCTCCTTGCCACAATGGGCTCTCTCAACATGGCTGCTTACTTCATGAAAGCAACAAGGAAGATCTCTGGCTCATCTGCTGTGACAGTCTTAAATAATGTCACCAAATTACAAGAATGACATCTCATCCTTTTTTCTATATTCTCTTGGTTAGAAGCAAGTCATAAGCCCTATACACACTCAAGAAGGAGAGATTATACAAAGGTGTGAGCACCATAAGGTGACAATCATTGCAGATCACACTAGGATTTGTGCACCATATATTTCTTCCAAAAAAAAAATGAACTGGAATCTGATCAAGAATCTACATCTTACTACAAATTTTGAGGCATATAGGTAGCAAGAAAACAATTAAATATCACCATAAAGTTATGAACAGTGAAACCTATGCTATAAAAAACTTTGCAGAACCAATCATCTTTTTCTTCATCAATTAAATTATGAGGAGAAAAAGTAATTAGTAAAGAAGAGACTAAAGTCATATTAATCAATTGCAATAAATAGACTTTATTTGAATCCTGAATCAAATAAATAGAAAAAAATACTCAACTTATTAGATATTTGATATTAAGAAGTTATTGCTTTTTAAAAATATGAACATTTTTGGTTATTTAAAAATTATCTTTTTATAATGAATATTGAAATATTTATGAAAAATGACCTGCTTTCTAAGCTTTGCTTCTGTACTCTCACCTATTGACCTCCATAATTCACAACAGTGTGTGGATTATGGTTAGTGATGAGAGTGTAGAAAAAAAAGATTGGTCATGTGTTGAAGATTGTTGAATGTGGGTAATAGGATTAGGATTATGCACATTTTTATATGTTGATATTGTTCAATAAATATTTTTAAGACTTTGAGTAAAAAATATCCAGCAAAATTTCTTCAGTCAAATAAACTCTCTCAAGGAATATATCCATTTATGACTTATCTAAAGGTAGCCCCACTTATATTGAGACAGAGACATGCTGGGAGTGGCAAAAAATTATAAAGCATATTTAAGAACTAAATCTATAATAGAACTTTGTACAGTTGACCCTTGACCAATGAGGGTGTGAGAGGTGCTGAACCCTGCACAGTCAAAAATCCATGTATAAATTTGACTCCCCAAAAAGTTAACTACTAATAGCTTACTGTTGATTGAAAGCCTTAATGATAATATTAACAGTTGATTAACACATATTCTGTATATGTATTATACACTGTATTCTTATAATAAAGTAAGCTAGAGATAAGAAAATATTGCTAAGAAAATCATAAGGGAAATACATGTATAGTATTGTACATATTTATTGATAAATATCCAAGAATAAATGCACCTGTGCAGTTCAAATCTGTGTTGTTCGAGAATCAAATGTAGTTAAAAACAAATGAAACAGCTTGGAAACTAACAGATTAAAACCTATTAAGTTTTTTAGGCTGAATTACCAACAAAAGCATCTCTCCCCTGAAGTACCACTCCCCAACATGCACACACAAATTCCCATAACATTGTTTAAGCGTTGAAATTACCCTTAGGTTTCCAGTTTTCCACAAGTAGAAGACAGAATTTGAAGATTCTGTAGTTCTCAAGGAGGGCACCTGTCTTACACCCACTTGAAAATGGCCAAGGAGAATAATGCTACTGTCTCAGTAGAGCCACAGAAAATGATGGACAAGAGGGCAAGAGAACTCCCTTGAGAAAGCAAAATCAGGGCCTCATGAAGGATCTCTCCATATACTTAGGGTAAGGAATCTTCTCAACATGTGCCTAGTGAAATTTCACAACTGATATGGATCAGTGACTGCAGTGAAATGAGACTATTTATTTTGGTTGTCCTGGACATGTTTCATTGAAATGAGACTATTTTGGTTGTCCTGGACATGTTTCATTATTGTAAATGGCTATAATTGGTGATGGATAACTATAAGGATTCACATCAGGGATGCAAAGAAGGAATTAATAAATGGATATTCTAAACTTTGAGATAAATATAGTATAGTCACTAGATGGGACTCTAGGTTATTGCCTTATGGATTTGGTGAGTACATTCTATGTTTGAGAGAAAAAATGTAATAAGTATTTGATGCTCGAAACAATGAAATGTAGAAGAGTGGCTAAATGTCTACGGGTTCTACTTCCTTCTACTGGGCAGACAGGAAGAGTACATACTCAGCCTCTCTTTTAGTTAGTTTGGAACAATGTGACTAGCTTCTGGATAACGGTATGTGGGAGAAAGTGATGAATGCCACTTCTAGACTGGTTCTGCTATGACCTATGAGTACTTCTATATGTTCTCATCCTCTCTCTCACCCATGCTACTAGAAGTGATGTATAATACTCTGAGATGAAAGGAGTCTGGATCCTTGAGTTGTCACTTATAGGATAGCAACATGGAAGAAACTTCTGCCCACATCGGACTGTAATGTACATGAGAAATAGATATTATTCTGCTAAGGCACTGAGATTTAGAGACTATTTGTTGAAACAACTAGCATTCGTTATCCTAGATTCACTTTTGGACAGAAAATACATCTTCAAGTGGCTTGAAGGAATAATATGGGAATGCCATATAATTTGGGTTATTGTGTGCTTGCAATTGCTTGAAACTAGAAAATTTGGGAAATTCTTTGGTCACCATCCTTTGCTTTTTTTTTCTCAACCTATTGTTCAGCAGACATTCAACAAGCATATTTTAAGTTTCCATTATTTGCCAAACAATGTCCGTGGTGCTGGAAATTCCTCCGGGAACAAACAAGGTGTTCCTGCCCAGCATGGTGGAGTTTTCTGATTCTTATAAATAATCATTTTCAGAGATTTGTTGAAGTCTCTAGGAAATGGCTTCCTGCCTTATACTGTAGTATCTGTTCCTGAGTCCTATGATTCTTGCCTTGTCTTGTTGCCATTTCTTTAGTGACCTTTAAATGGGCAGAGCTCTGTCAAGGTCAGCATCTAACAGGCATACAGCATTTCCTTCTCAGATCCAGATAGAAAGGACGAGTTTTGTGTTTATCTCCCAGGTCCGTGTGTAATGCTCAGGCTTGCTTTACAAATATTGACTCTCTAATCAATTCCCACAACAGTGAGTTCTATAACTTTAACAGAAACTAAGATTTTATTTATAATTCTCTGATCTTTGTATAGATCAGAAGATAGGCCATATGTCCTGGCATCTAATACTGCTAACATTCTTTCTGCCTTAGACCCAGATTTCAATGCACTTGCTTCAGTCTGCAGTCCCTGAGACTATGAGCTTTGAAGGGTTGTTTAGGGATGAGCGAGTGCTGAAAGGGACAGGAAAAATGACTATCTCTAATTCCAAATCTAGTTGACCTGGGTCCATGCATCCCCAGAAACATATATGAACAGTATGTTACATCGACATGTTTTTCTAATTTTAGCAGGGGAGGGAAAGAATATTTGGCAGCAGGCGATACAGAATAGCTAAAGAAGTCTGAATCTAGATGCCAGCACTATGTCAAGAGTTTATGTCATTTAATCTTCATGATACTCTAAGATAGGTATTATTCTCTCTCCCATTAACAAATGGGGAAATAGAAGCTCAGGAAAGCTAAGTAGGTTCCAAATATCAAAAAGCACGAAAAAGTAATAGGGCTGGGATTCAAGCCTCTGTCCGACTCTAGAGCCATACTCATTTTAATAGATCACCATGATGCCTATATTAAAAGACATATAAGGAGAAAGGAAAATAACATTCATTAATTCTTAAAATAACAACATGTCAAGCTTGGCATTTTCCACGCATTACCTTATCTGACCTCAGAGAGGTTATTTTTTTCTCCCCACTTTATTTTTGAGGACTCATACTTAAAATTTTAATCATACTTTAAAATTTTAAATCTAACTTCAAATAACAATATCTTTCCATTGTCCATCAAAAGAAGATTAGGTTAAATCAAACCCCAAAGACACAAATCTCACAAAATACTCCAGAAAAGGGCCAATTGAATCTCAATATTTAAATTTGGCATTAAAGAATGTATCAAAGACTAAAGTTGGAAATATGGTATGATGTCAGATCTAGGCAGATACTTCCTTATTCATTACATACACATTTTAAATCATGGATGGGTTTGCATAAAATATCTGAAAGTTGCTAATTGAGTCATATTTATTTTGGATGATTCATTATTTACACTCTAAATTTTTGGAGCTATTTTAAAAATTCTGTTTTTTCATTACATATGGAGGCATTGTCTGATCTTGGGTTTAGAAATAAAGTGAATAATAATTTGATAACTTATATAACCTTAAATAACTTCATTTTTAAAAAGTAAATTTTAAGACTAGGATGCAAACTGGGATTAAAACAGAAAATTTGGAATTTCCAGACCCCATGAGATTTCATTTTATTTCAACCATAAATTTCTCCCTTTTCACTCAATTAATGTTTGATCAAAACCAAATATGGTGACACTTTTCATATTAAAAGTCAATATTTTTATAAAGCTATTACAGAAATATATTGACGCAAATCAGCATTTTATATTATTACAAGCTCATACTTTCCCTAAAACGGAAGTCAACCTTTTCAATCAGGCTGTGCTAAACAACACATTGCTATCTATATCAAGAAATTATAAAATCAAGAAATTTGGGAGACTGATTGAAGTTAAAGGTCCTTCAACTCTGGCATCAATCCATTCTCGTGAAAAGAAATACACCAAAGCAATTTTCTCAGTTAACATAGTGCAATCTTGAGTAGGGCAGTAGAAAGCAACATGGGCCTGACCTATTTTAAGAACTTCCCCAGAAATTAGAAATATGAATATTTTCTATATGAGAAGTGATGGTTCCCTAAGTTTTAATATCATCTAGGGGACATAGAGAGACAGAGAAAGAGACAGAGAGATAACAAACCTAAAGATTGAGATCAAGAATGATATACTAGTTATGTCTGGTTACCAGACATCAGAATATGATGTCATCACTTTAGTTGGAGAAAAACTGAGAGATAATGTTCCCACCCAATAACAAAGTGGGGGTGGGGGGGGGAGGCAATCTACAAAATTATAACCTCTCTTGAGCCCATCAGATAACTGAGATTTCAAGGCAGTAAAACCTGGATTGAATTTCAATGAGTGATAAGTTCTTTCAAGGAGAGACAGAACACTCGAACTATGTCGCTGTTTATAGAACATAAGAGGAAAGAGCAACTTCCATGAAGTCGTTAAGAAAATATCAGGTAAAATTTTAATGGATTCTTAAAGGCCAAATGTGGGTTAGCATAAAAGTTTAAAATAACTGGGAGCTAGAAAGACTCCGGTAGAATTCTCAAGTACACACTCAAAAGCTCTTTTTCATGGGCCTTGACTATACATGCTCATTAGAAAGATTGGTGGTAGGACAGGAGAGTGGAAATGGCCCTGTTAGGTGGTGCACGCATGCACGTCATGATTGCTGACACTGGAGGATAAGCACAAAATCTTTCCTGCCTTCCAGGACACTTCTCTCATAAGGCAAAAGCTTTAATCCATTGGGAGAGGAGCAGGGAAACTTTTCACACAAACAAACACCCACCTGGGCTCAGGCAGAGATATACTACTTTTGGTGCAGGGATAAAAAGAAAACCCATCTGCCTGTGGTGGAAGGATGAAAAACCCTCACATGGATGAGGTCTAGCAAGATCTGTTATTTCTAAGAGAGTGGCAGAAGCAAAAGCCATCTAACCTTGGTAAAAGACCAGGGAATTCTCTAAGGCTTAGGATCCTCACCAATACAGAGCAAAGCTCTGCTATCACTGCAGGAGCAGCAGGAAATTCTTTGCCACTTAAGACACACCACAATTAAATTCTTTGCCATAATGAGAGAGCAGGAATATTAAGATCCATACTCCCAATTCCAGGTTCACTGTATTACCTAAAACAGGTTGGACGAGGAGATTTGAGACTCTCCCTTCAAGTGTGCCACAAGTAACAAGCGATAGCAGTCTACTGCTGAGAGGAACCACAGCATGCAGAAATGATCTCTTGGTGCTGTGCAAACATAGGAGCTACTGAAAGCTGAATATAGGTCAGGAACACTAGGTAAGAGCTCTATGATAATCCAGACCTCACACTAAACACACGAGTAGATGGATTAGAAGTCTTTGGTGCACACGACTGATGGTAGCAACGACAAAACCCAAACCAACTCAATTTCTGATTAAAATCACTCAACCTCTAATATTACAGTCTGAGAGGAGAGACATGTCCATTGCAGGGTGCAAATATAATTTACTTATAACTGTACCTTCCATATACACACAATGTCCAAAATTCAATGAAAAATTATAGAACACACAAACACAAGGGAAAAATATCTCATTGCCTAAGAGATAAACAATTTACACTATGAGAATCACAGATGACTTATATGTTGGAACTATTAGACAGAAACTTTAAAATAATTTGATAAATTGTAAAGGAGCTATGGGGGAATTTTAGAAGATGAAACTTTTAAAAAAGAGTAAAATAGAATTGCTAGTAATTAACATATACAATATCAGGGGTGAAGAATTCTTCACTGTTCATCAGTAGACTGAACACAGCTGAGGATACAATCAACACACTTGAAGATAGGTCAATAGTTATACTCTGAAATAAACAAAAACAAAGAAAAAAGAGAAGAAAGCATCACAGAGCTATGAAACAGTACCAATGGTCTTACTTACATACGTGTAATTCAAGTGCCAGAATCAGAAGTGAGAAATTGAGTCACAACAATAAATATTTAAGATTTAATGGCTAAGAATTTCTAAAATTAGTTATAACAAGCCAAAGTTCCAGAAACCTCTGAGCACCCTACACAGATTGACTAAACTTTAATAATAATCCATCAAATAAACATACCTAGATCCATTATATTCAAATTTTTGACCAATAAAAAGTAAATCTTGAAGATAGCCACAGGAAATAAACAATATTTTCTTTTCTACAACTGCAGCTCAGTGAGGTCTACCTATTTGTTTTCATGGCTAGAGAGGAGTGGGGTGTAGTAGGAAGGGAATATTTTTCAATTTACATATACCCATAATTGATTTTTGGTTCCAACACTCACTAGTACTGAGACCTGGGCAAATTACCTAATTTATTTGAGACTCTAGCTTCTCTCTCATAAAATGGAGCCATACTTATTTCACAGATTTCTGTAGAACTAAATGCTTATCTCTTTCCCTAGAATGTCCTGTTTCTTCTTTTTCATAGGACTAACTCCTCTCTTTTGTAACCTTGCTTACATTGTCCACCAGGGAAATCTTTTTGGGGTTCTAGGTGTGCCCTATGCTTAAGTCTACCTAGCCTAGAAGTTTAGCAATGTGATTTTCATGGGCTGAATATTCATGTTAAAAAAAAGTTACCTATTTTTCTATATTGAATGTACTTTCCCATCAAATTCCTATTCCATTTTCATACAGAACCCTAATCTCCCAGAGTCTTTCAGTAAAATCAGTATTTGTCACCCACCATCTTCCTGGAGTTTGTCTAGTCTAATGTCACCATTATGTGTGTGTATCTGCGTGTGTAGAGGGCAGAAGGTTATTCTGGAGTCTGATATAGGCATCTACCATGAGGTAATCTGAAACATATCTTTATTCTCAAACCTGATGGTCGTTCTGAACAAAATACACCACTACTGGCCAAGTGGTAAAACATTTAGCTCCTCTCAGTTCCGAGAGGCTGTCTATGGCCCCTCTGCCTAGATTGTTCCACAACTGTTTCTGCTCTACCGCTCCCACACAAGAGGTTCAAGGAAGCCTAAGAATTTACTCACAGTACTTTGTTATATAAACACAGGGCCCTGTGAACTAGAACCATCCATCAGGCAATCAAATTTCAGAGACTTTCTTCCTGGAATTGCTTGTCTTTGATAACTGAATTCCAGGAAAATGGGATCAACAACTCCTCATTAGAGGCCTGCATGTTGAGTTTCATAATGAAGCTTTTAGTCAATGTGACCAATAAATGCAAATGACCTGAGGACTATAACTTCTGGGACTCTTTCCCTTTCTTCTGATTCAAGAGTTGATTTTATATTATAACATTTCAATGAGTCCTAGGAAATTTACAGTCATTGGGAGAGTAATTGTGAATCACACAACAGACAGTTCATTGTAAAAGTGGATCACATGTGAGGTAGTTTGGCTTAGTGGTTGAAAGAAAATTCAGTCTTGAATCTCTGCTTTCTCTCTCATTAGCTGTGTGACCTTTCTGTGTCTCAATAACCTCTTTGAAAAATTATAGTAGTTGGCCCACATCATGGTATTGATGAGAGAATTAAAAGAGATTATGTTTACAGAGTTCTTGGAACACTGCCTGGTGTATAATAAATGCCAACAAAAATGGTAAATATTAATGTTAATATAGATAAAAACAAAATATTGATTTGTGAAAAAATAAAGTCACTAGATTTATCTTCTAAATCCTGACTCCCAAGATCATTTTTCTACAAGTTATTTTAAGTACTTTAATTGTACACATTATTTTCTTGTTGAATTTTTTACTTCATGGGATTAGACTTGCGTTTGGGGGTACAATGAATTAGCTAATGGTGAGGAAGTGCTTCTGACAAGCGAGCACTAGAACACTAGGAAAAAAAACTATATAGAAAATATCTGTTAGAAAGTAGCAGAAAGTTTCTGATGCAACAAGAAGTAAAGGAAGTGAAATTCTGGAAAGAAAGTGCCTCAATCACAGGGACTGACTTTCGGTTATTTCCTTTACCTTGGGGGACATTTGTTGATCTAGGCATGGACAGGAGGCTGACAATTTAGGCTCTGAATCTGTGGAGGACCCAGAAAAATGGGCAGAGTATTTGGAAGAGACTTGAGGAGTTTCAAACTCACTGCCAGCTTTCTCCTCAGGACCTGTACGAATACTAGGCTACATTGGATAGGAGGCTAAAACCTAAGTGAAAAGTCTCCAAAGAGATGAGCAGAGGATTTCTGTAATTTCAAAAACATAGATGAGATTTTTTTCTCTAAGAGAAGTAAAGAACATATCAGTTTCCCAATTGAATACTCTAGGGGAGTAGGGAGAACCAGGGATAAAGTGAACATTTATAGGGCTACAACTCAGCCTTTACTCAGAACTGCCCATGGTTGGATTAAGTCCTTCCACTCTAACTGCATAGAAAGAAAAGGTAAAAGACAACACCATCTGGAGTCTCTATATTTTTTAATAGACAATCAAAATTTTTTTAAAAATTAATAATACCAGCAAAGTATAGACACCATGACCAAAAAACTATAGAATTAAAAGAAAGCACAAACAGACTCAAAAGTCACTCACCTGCTAGGGTTAGATATTGGGAACTTTACATTAACTATGATTAATATGATTTAGGTGAGGGACAGAGATAAGGAACGACAAAAAGATTAAAAATACAGCTAAAAGTTGATTTTACAAAAGACAAAAAAAATTCTAGAATTGAAATATGTAATATCTAAAATTAATTGGATTAAATTGAAACTTAAAAAACATATAGCTGATAATAACTTCTTTCATTTGAATACAGTGAAATTGTGATAGGAGGGTACTAGGTGCACGATGAACAATGATTCATTATCCTTTTCCTCTTTTAGTGCACTTTCTCCCAGCTCTCTCAGGCTCCAATATTAATTCAACAATATATACAGCACTGAGTGCCATATACAAGAGGCCCAAGATGAATGACTGACGGTGGAAAGAGTAGCTGAGAGTTCAAGAGAAAAGATTGATAAGGCATGGTCAGCAACCTCACTATAACGAAGAGCCTCAGAATTCACATTTAAAATTCAAGAGAGTGGCTGCTAGGCCAGGCTTCTTGTTAACTAGCTGTGAGACCTTGGGAAAGGCTTTTTTTCTCTAAACCACTATTTTATCCTGTGTAAGACAAGAGGGTGACCCAGATATCTATGTCTAAGATTCCTTCCCATTCTGGGGTTTAAAGCAAACTGAGCCAATAAGACATAGTTCAGAAATTCCCCATATAATTATAAGAGAATCAGCTCATAGTTTCCTAAAATATTTTAAAATCAGCTTTGTTGAGGTATAATTTACAGAAAATACATTTTACCCATTTTAAGGGTATAGTTTAATACTTTTTGAAAAATATGCAGTTATATAACCTCTATGACAATTAAGCTATAGAATAAAACCTCCAACAGCCTCCAAAGTCCCCACATCTCTTTGCAGTCAATCCCAGCCTCTGGTAAACACTGATCTGACTTATGTCAATATAGCTTTGTATGTTCTAAAAAATCATAGAAATAGAATCACTACAGAGTGTAGTCTATTGTGTCTGGCTTTTTTCATTTAACATAATGATTTTCAAATCATGCCGATACATTTATCAATAGTTTATTCATTTTGTATATTGCTAAGTAGTATTCCATCTTATAAATAAAATATACGCTATCAATTCATCAGTAGATGGATAATTGGATTGTTTCCCATTTGGAGCTATTATGCATATGTTTCTTTGAACATTCATGTACAAGTTTCTGTCTAGACATGTTTTCATTAATATGGGGGAAATACCTAGAAGATATCTGATTCATATGAGAGCTGTATGTTTATCTTTATAAAAAATATACTAAACCGATTTTCAAAGTAGCTGTACCATCTTGCATCTGTACCAGCAATGTATGAGAGTTCTGGTTGCTCCAAATCCTCTCTAACACATTTGCATGGTTTTAATTAACATTTTTAATAACTAATAAAACTACCTTTTCATTTACTTTTATGCCATATGTATAACTTTAGTGAAATAAATGTCTGTTAAAATCCTTGGCTCAATTTTCTCATTTTTTTAATTGAAATTTTTACTGAGGTAATTATAGATTCACATACGGTTGTAAGAAATAATATCCTTGTAAAATTTGCTCAGTTTCTGAAATGGAAATGGCCTGCAAAACTGTAGTATGATATCACAACCAGCATATTGACATTGATATAGTCCACCATCTAATTCAGATTTCCTGTTTTATTTGTGTGTGTTTGTGTGTTAAATTCTCTACAATTTCATTTTCTGTGAAGGTTTGTGTTTCCACCACCCCCATTAAGATACTGAACAGTTCCAACACCACACGGATCCTCCTGTTGCCCTTTAAACAATCACTCCTACCTCTCCCCCTCCCCCATGCCCATTCCTAACCCCTGGCAAGCACTAATCTGTCCTCCATTTCTAAAATGTTATCATTTCAAAAAGTTATATAATTGAAATCATACAGTATGCAACCTTTTGTGATTGGATTTTTACACTCAGCCTACTTCTTAAAGATTCATCCAAGTTGTGTGTTTTAATAGGTTGTTCTTTTTTATTCTGGAATAGTAGTCGATGGTATGGCTATATCACAGATTGGTTAAACACTAGCCTAAAGGGCATCTAGGTTGATTTCAGTTTTGGGCTATTACAAATAAGACTGCAATGAAGACTCATGTATGTAGGGAAATTGGTAGAGGTATTCTCTGGCACTCCTTCCGCACCGACCAAGACACACTGGGTGGCCCAGTCTGGTGAAACCCCATCTACCTCCTCAGGCATAATCAGCAAGGTTCCTATCATCTATGTACAGTACTATATGTTATAGAGTATTTTATTTTAAGTGTCTATTGTAGCAAAGACTTTTTGTCACAAACTTGCTTTGCTTCCTCTACACTTCTGCCTCATATTCTTTGCAAAAATTATCTTGCAATAGATTGCAAGTCTAAAAATAAAAGCTAAAACTCTAAGTAAACATAAAAGAAAGTCTTTGTAAACTTGAGTCATCCAAACATCTCTTAGGACACAAAACACATGAAACAAAAGAAAAAATAATGAATTGGACTTCAACTGAATTTAAAACCTTACTCTTCCAAAAACATTAAAAAATATTGTGAAAAGGAAAGCTATGTATTAGGATAAAATAACTGAAATCCACAAAAGTGATAAAGGACTTGTGTTCACGATATATAAAGCATTTTACAACTTCAAAGTCAGAATACAAACAACAATTAAAAACTGGGCCAAATCAAAGGCAGGCAAATGGAACAGGAAAAAGGGACCCAGTTACAGCAAGAATCTTTTATCTCATGGGCTCCACACTATCCTCTCCTACTTAGAGGAAACTCCATCTTGGAAGGGACAGGTGATTACTGGGCCTTGGGTTTTGCTCCATTAGCTCCACTGATGTGTCCAGCTGGTGTATATAAGGTCATATCGCTGCCCATTTTCTCCCATATTCATCTGTCTCCTGGGCTAGTGCTCTGTGCCCCACCCCCAATCCAGAGGGAGTTGGGAAGCATGGAGTGGGTTACTCCTAAACATGTTCTCTTTTCTATGCCACAATCCCCCATTTTCTATTCTTCCAACATTTCCCTGAAGCAGCAGCATCCCTTTGGGCTATGAAAGAAGAGTGGTCTCTGAGGGCATGGAGGCTGCTTACATAAGGGGTCTAGGCCAGCTCTAGGAGTCAGGCCTCAATGGGAGCTTATTATCTCAGGCAAAATCAGGGGCAGGCATAATCTTTTCAACAATTTCTGCTTAGACAACTGGATATCTACAATCAAAAGAATGAAGATGGACCCCTTCCTCACATCATAGTCAAAAATTAACTTATAGCCTTCAAGTTTCAACTTTCAGCACAAGTTTCCAATAATATATACTTTTTTCATTTGTTAACTCAAACTTTTGGTTTTATTAAATTCTATAGCTACACTCAATATTTATGTATTTGGTGACCAACCTTAATATATTATAATTATATGAAGCTAAGACTTATATATAAGAATACAAAAATTGTTTCAAAAATTGCTATTGAATCAAACATGAATATCCATCACAATTTGTTTGAATACCAACTGAACAAAAGCGTAGTAAGTGTTTTAGTTTTTGAGCTAACATTAAAATTGGTATTCACACAGCTTGTTCCATCTATCTGAAGTATTCCATAGATTTATTTTTATTATCATAAAAAATTAACTTATAAGAGATCATAGATCTAAAAATAAGAGCTTAAAGTATAAAATCCCTAGGAAAAAAATAGGAACAAAGACCCTGGGTTAGGCAACGCCTTATAAGATGTAATGTCAACTATACCAGATACAAAAGAAACAATAGATAGATGCCATCAGAATAAAGTTTTTATGCTTCGAGGTATGCCATCAAGAAAGTGAGCAGACAACCCATAAAATGGGAAAAAAAGATTTACAAAACATATATCTGACAAGGGATTTTTATGTAGAATTATATAAAAAATCTTTTACAATTCAATAATAGACAAGGGACCCAATTTACAATGGACAAATGAATAGGTATTTCTTCAAGGAAGTTATACAAATGGCCAATAAACACAGGAAAACATACTATCCTTAGAAATCAGTTAAATGCAAATTGAAATGAGTTACATTTCATATTCACTAGGATAGCTATAACTGAAAAGACAGACAACAAGTGTTGGTGAGAGAAATTGGAAGTCTCATACATTGCCAGTGCGAACGTAAAATAATCTGGCCATGTTGAAAAGGAATTTGTCAGTACTTCAAATAAATTCCAGAAATTCCATTCCTAGGTATATATCCAAGAGAATTGAAAACATATATTCACAAAAACCTGTACACAAACGCTAAGGAAAGTCAGTCACAAAAGACAATATATTGTGTCATTCGATTTATATAAAATGTCCTGAATAGGCAAATCCATAAAGGTAGAATGTAGATTAGTGATTGCCAGGGGATGGGAGTGGGGTGGCAATTGGGATTGACTAATGGTTATGAAGTTTCTCTCAGGGGTAATGTCAATGTTCTAAAACTGATTGTAGTCATTGTCAGATAACTTTGTAAATATAGTAAAAAACATTTAATTACACTTTTAAAAAATATCTGCTGCAGCTTTACACTCTCAAATCTATTCCTCTTATTAAGGCTCTCAGCAATTCTTACTTGGATTATTATAACAACATCCTAACTTGTTGCTCCACTCCCAGTGCTACTTTCAATCTATCTTTTATACCACAGCCAGAGAAACTTTCTAAAATCTACATCTGATGGTCGGTCCTGTTTAAAACTGATGGCAAGTGTAACTGCTTACAATATAAGACACCCTCACCATGGTTTCAACCTGTGTTTTAGTCCTAGCTTGACAATTTCTACACTACAGTAGTCCCCCTTTCCACATGGAGTATGTTCCAAGACCCCCAGTGGATGACTGAAACTGCAAATAGTAATAAACCTTATAAATGTCATGTTTTTCCTATATATACATACCCATGATAGAGTTTAATTTATAAATTAGGCACAGTAAGAGATTAACAACAATAACTAAGGAAAAAATAGAATTATACCAATATACTTTAATAACTTTATGGGAATTTATGGTGGCAGTGTTAGGTGACTACCGACCTTCTGACTTGTCAGAAAGAGGATTGTCAAGTCATGAGGATGTCATATTTTCCACCCACAAAATTAAGTCGATAATTCAAAATATCTTATTGTACTGTACTCACCCATCTTGTGATGATGTTAGACGATATAATGCCTATGTGAGGAGATGAAGTGAGGCGAAAGACATAGGCATGGCAGCAGAGCGTTAGGTGACAATTGACCTGACGATTTGTCAGAAAGAGGATTGTCGAGTCATGAGGTTGACATGTCTTCCACCCACAAAATTAATGCCTTTTCCATCTTAAGCACTTATCACGCACAGTTTGCAACTTCTGCAACTTGAGGTGTGTCAGCAAAACTAGCATAAATTTCTTTTTTCTTCTTCACAGTTTCACAGATAGAAGATTCATTCTTATCGTAGCTCTTAGTGATCTCGGTGTGGGTTTTTTTTCCTTTCTGTATTAAGTCGATAACATTTACCTTTTCACTTAAAGAAAGCACTTTACAGCTTCTCCTTGGCATGTCTGAATTGCTGGCATCACTACTCTTGCACTTTGGGGCCATTATTAACTAAAATAAAGGTTACTTGAACACAAGCAACAGCAGACCTGCCAACCAAGATGGCTACTGACTAACAGGTGGGGAGCATTTACTGTGTATATTGCGTAAAGACGCTGAAAAGGGGGACGATTCACGTCCAGGCCAGACAGAGCAGGATGTCGCGAGATTTCATCATGCTACTCAGAACGGCGTGCAACTTAAAATTTGCGAAGTGTTTATTTCTGGAATTTTCCCATTTAATATTTTTGGACTGCTATTGAGAGCAAATGAACTCCCGGAAAGGGAAACTGTGTTAAGTGGGGACTACTGTACTTACTTACACAGGAAGCATTCTGCCACAACTGCCAATTAACTCTTCCTTCACCTTTCACTTCATTTTTACATGTTCTCTGTCTCTGCCAGATGTCCTACCCTTTTCTTCTATCTTGAAATATATACTTATCCTTCAAAGGACTCCTGGTAACATGCCTGTTAAGGTTTCTCCAACTCCCAAATACAAGCCACTCATATTATTGCTTCCATGGCTAGTGGATCACATAAGATGTAACTTTGATGATCTGTTTTCCATCTCTTCCACTAGCCAGAAGCCCTGGAGAAATATTATCTGTACTTCTTACACATTGACATCTCCACTCGCTGATACATTGAAAAACTCAATAAAGATTGAGTGAATGAGTGAATGAATGAAGCCAGACTTAGTGCTTTTTCTAATATACCATTAATCTCTCCCATTCCAGGATAGACACAAAACTGGAACATTAGCCAGCCATAAAAACGAGAGAATCCTACCATTTGCAACAACGTGGATGAACCCTAAGTGTATTATGCTAAGTGAAATAAGCCAGGCAGAGAAAGACAAGTACCGTGTGATTTCACTCATATGTGGAACCTAAACAAAGAAACAAATAAATAAAAAGTTGCACCCAACTCATAGAAAAAAGAAATTAGATTTGTGTTTACCAGACCCAAGGAGGGATTTAGGGGGAGGGGAAATTGAAGGAAAGCAGTCAAAAGGTACAAACTACAAACTTCCAGTTATAAGATAAATAATTACTAGGAATATAATGTATAACATGTTGGGACCATACGTTAAGATATGCCAGATGACTCTCCTTTAACACTTACACTGCTTGATATTCTCTTAGGACAAAAGTGTTGGGTTTAATCTCTTTAAATCTAGATATCCGGTTGCTATAGAACAAACTCTTGGCACATAGGGGACTTTTGCCTTGTGATAATTAAAATTTTAATTCACATTAAAAAAATGTTAACATTTTCTCAATTCGATAGTACAATATTGACAGATGTCAAAAACTCTGATTTAAAGTCAGTTAAGGTAAATTAAAAAGCATTTATGAAATGTTCCTTTTATGAGAGCCTAATATTCTCCTGAAGAAACAAAAGAAATGAAAGGCAGTGGTGAGATGGTATATAACCTTAAAACAACACAGAAATAGTATAAGAAAGTACTTTATAATAGCATGTTAAAATTATAATCCATAGTCCAATAGTCTTTGATATTTTATATTCCACCAATCCAATAAATCAAAAAACCTGGTTCTCCTTTAATTAAAAATAGAAAACAATATTTCTGGGAAAGATGTCATGTCTGCATTTATTCTAGTTTATACAAAGTTAAGGTGTAAACAACCTCAGTAGTATTTTGGGAAGTACATTTTATTGCCATAGGTTTAAAACAAACTAAGATAATTCTATCACTAGTCACATTATAATGACATTTGGGTAGAATAGGTGTACTATAACACTAACTATAAAACGCGAAGACTTGACTTATTAATTTTAGTAATATGAGCAAGCGAGTTTTGCAAGAGCCTGCATGTTTTATCTTGCAAGTAGACTAAATGCTTAGGAAACCCTGTGTTCTCTTAAACTTGTTTTTTTATTTACTGCCATAGCACATGTCCCCAACTATTAGAGAGCAAATCGATCTTTCCCAAGGGTATTGCAGAAGAGGGTGGGAGAAGAGACTAAAATCTGAATTTAATCTGATCTCCAACTGAAAGTGACATTGCTGTAATCTGACATCCCCTTTTTGGTGTCTGCAAAGTTTTCTCTTTTTCTCATATATTTACCACTCATTTCCCTCCAAACACACACATTTGAAGACCCCTGCAGGGGATCTGCAATTTTTATGAGTATATGTAGGAGAGATGAACATAAATTTTGTGCTCTTCGGATATTTTTAGACATCATCGATGAGAACAGAAATAAATAGCTTTCCAAAAGTAATTTTCAGATGCCTTAAAATTTTGAATGATCTTTAATTCAAAAACTTCACTACTAGGAATTTATTTTAAAGAATTGGTCATGAATGTGCATAAAAACTGATCTTTATAGCACTAAGTTAAAGGCAAACTGTTGGCAATAACTTAAATGTCTAGCATTCGTGGTTTGGTTAAAAAAAACACAGTATATAGCAATACAATAGAATTTCTGTTCGCCCTCAAAATTTCTCATATAAAATTGTTTAATAAATTAGACAGGTGTTTTATTATCAATTATTAAGAGAAAAAATTAGGTCCCAAAACACAATTCAAAACAATTCCATTTAGGCAGAGAAAAAACCTGGTTACTGTGTATAGTGGAATCACATATGAATTTTATATTAGTTTTATTTATTTTCTATAAAATATATAATATTTATTATAAGAGGAAATATGTTATAAAGGCATTGCTGTCCTTTCATACCACAAAAAAAAAAACATTCTTCTGACTCCCATTGACACAAGTTTGCCAATATCTTCAATAGCTGGTTATCAGCTGACCAACAAAGAAACTTAATAACATACATAATTATGTTTAATTATATGTTCATATTTATAATTATATTGTTGTATTTATATGCTATTTATATGTTTATATTGTTGCCCATATAGAAATAATTAGAAATTTTGAATATTAATTATAATTCCTATGAGATTCAAACAGAGAGAATAAAGCAAAATATAAATTTAAATGGTTATCCTGGAGATCACAGGGAAAATAACACTAACATCTGTGCTTACTATGTGCTAGACATGTTTTCTACAAATAGTGCACTCAGATCTGTGCCTGGCACAGAGTAAATGCTACATAAACATCTGATATTGCTAACCTTGCCTATTTATTTTTTGGGATATTGACTGTTTAGTTATTAGCACAAAGCATTTGTTCTTTCATTAACCATGCCTTCACATATTTTCCTACTAGTAGAATATTTGAAGTAAATCCTCCAGTGCCTATAAAAATCTACCATTTAAGTGGAAGCTATAATTTTAAATAAACATTACGGTCAAGAACATGGACTTTGAGGACCATGCATACGATTTACTGGATGCAAGTCTAACTGCATGCTTAATGGTTGTGTGAACTTATTAGTCAGGAGAGTCTAACAAGCAGCAGAAAATCAACCTTGGTATGCCCTGAATAGATGAGCAAAGAATCCAAAGAGGAATTTATTGCCTCATGTAACAGAAGTTAAAGATTAAATCAGGATTCATACACAGCTGGACCAAGGGACTCAGGGGGAGTTTTTATTTCTCCCTTCCTTCCTTTTTCTCACTACTTGATTCTTCATCTCTCTGTGTATTGGTATATGCTCCCCTAACTGCCAGATGTCTCATGGGGTGAGAAAATGATGGTCATTTCCTATGGCATCCTTTCTTAAAGCTTTGGGTGGGAGAGGCAAAGGAGAGAATTCTGAATGGTTCAGTTGAATCAGAAGCACAACCCTAGATGTCACTTTAGCTATGAGGAATGAGGTCCTCTGATTAGCCCACTGTCCAGAAGGGCAGATACATTGTTTAGAAGTCTTGCCAGAATTACTTGACACATTTGGATCGACACTGCTTTCTATCATCCTGTTTTCTTATCCATAAAATGTGAAATCACCCCCCAAAGTCTGGTAGTAATGATGAAATGACATTATGTTTGAGAAAGATACAATATAGAATCTGAGAAAAAAATAACTATTAACATTTATTACAATAATAAAATAAAAATGAAGAATGTTATACAGTAGAAATAGAAACAACCTTTTTTTTTTTGATCCAGAACTGTATCTTTTGCTTGTGTTATTAACCCACTCCTGTTTCCCCAAGGAAATAGCAAACTTAAAGAGCAGGCACCCATGACTTTTATTCCTCATATTTCCATGACAACAGCTATCACAGCAAAAGAAACTAACATATATTAAGCATTGTGCATTTTAGTAGAAACCTTGACATGTGATCTATTTAATGCATCAAACATAGCAACTTTTTCGGAGTTGATAGATGTTTGATTAAGAAGTTCATGAATACAAATTGATTGATGTTACAGATTTGGCATAAGGTAATTCCTTAAAAGTTCAATTCAAAATAGAAAACTTTGCATTGTATTATAGGTAACAGCAATTCTTTGATATATTCATATTTGGAAAACACTTTCATAAGGTTTCTTTAAGCTCTTTTGAAAGAACATTTTGTTCTAATAGAAAGCATAATCTGGGTCAGCTGGTATTTTGAATTTTAGACTCTTATGTTTACCATTGAGTACTTGTACGTAGGAATTATTAGGGCCTCTGCCTAGGTATTAAGATCAATAATATTAATATTGATTCAGAAAATCAACTACATTGAATAAAATAAGTTGGTTCATTGAAATGGAAAATTTCAGACTCATCGATACAGTGAAATAGTGTGTACACACTTCCCATAGGCATTTCGTCTTCATCTTTGAGAGTTACTTAGGCTTAGTCCATCAGTGATTCTGTCTTTTTTATTAGGATGCCTTGGGCTCTATTCTCTGCCCAAATTGGGAAATTTTCTGGTGCTTGGGGAACCCAGAAATCCAGGGATATTTTCATACAAAAACATCACAGATGTGGCTGAATTTAAATACATGCATTATGCTAGTTCCAATATCTGAGAGCAAGTCAAGAATTCAGGACTATGGCTAACTAGGCAGGTGACAGTGGTGGTAACAAGATACCTACTAAGGTTCCTGTGGAATAACACCAGGACTATACTCCATCGTGAGACTAAAATAACACATTAGGAAAAACAAAAACTCATACTGATTTCTCGTGAGGCACCACTTTTTTCTTGTTGCAGCTTTATTTATTTGTATACATTTCACCCATTTAAAATGTACAAGTCAGTGAGTTGTAGTGTATTCACAGTGTTATGCAAGCATCACTACAATCACCACATTTTCGTCATCGCCCCAAAGAAAACTCATACCCTTTAGCAGTCACTCTCAATCCCCTCAAATCTAGGCAATCACTAATTACCTTCTGTCTCAATAGATTGGTCTTGGTCCAATATCTGACACCTCCAAAAATACCTACCATTTTTATCTGATAGTTTTGTTTGTATTACTTCAATCTAATAATTTAATAATTAGACAGAATAGTATCATAATAACCACATTTATTAATTACTTGCTATGTTTTAGGCACTATGCTAAGTGTTTTATGTTATTATCTCATGGCAGCACCATTTCTCACAGTAGTTAAGAGAAATATTTAGCAGTAGAAGGCATATGGTAAACACAATTATCATTTTCTGGGCTGACTATTGTGCTCTGCATTCAGAAAATGCTTCCTCCGGACATCTAAGAGGAGACAGCTCAGCACAATGGTTAGGAGCATGGACATAAGAATTAGGCTGCCTGGGTTTGAATCCTTGCTTTACCAGTTGGAAGCTGTGTGAGCTTTGGCAAGTTGCTCAATATCTCTGTAATTCAATTTCTTCATACATAAAATAAGGAGATGAATACTTTCATGTAGAGTTTTGGGGATTAAATGATACAATAAAGGTAAAGTTACATATCAATGACTGTCCCATAGTATGTGTTCTATAAATAACAGTTGATATATCACTAGGATGCAGAATGTGAGTGCTTAATGATGGAATCAATCAGGAGCTGTGCAAGTGTGGAATTATCTACAGATATTGAAAGGATACGAGACTGTGCCATTAAACTGATTGTTGAAGAATGGGTAGAATTTCCAGCCCCCTCCCCCCTGCCCCCCAAAAAGGAAAAGGATATTGCAAACAGTAGGAAGAGCTAGTTGAACAAACCAATCTAGTGAGGCTAGATCCCAGTTTTGGAATGGTGGGAAGAGAGAGTGGTAGAAACATGTATTCTGTTTCCTTAAACATGATTGAAACTGCGATCTCTGCAATTAGAAACAAATTATATTTTCAGAAAAGATCTCTTGGTTTAGACATTTGACTTCTCTTTTGAGACGTGGTGAATTGTTTACATGTTTGAGTCTTCTACCTGATCATAACACCTTAAGACCTGAGATCATGACTTGGTTATTTGTATCTCCACAACAGTGCCTGCCAAGTGTTGGGAATATAGTAATTGTTCAGCAAGTATTTGTTGACGTGAAGGGACCAATTAATCAATGAATATTCATTTTTTTAAAGACTATAAATAACAATTTCTTGTGGTAGATGAGTTAGAAGACACATAGTTCTGATTTACCGTACATATCTTAGACATCACATTTCAGTACTGGTTAGAAAGAGAAATAGTGGATTAGAGATTCCACCATAATGATAGTTACTGTCCAGATGCCTCGGTGCTTTAAGAAGTACTAGGGTTGAAGTTCAGTCAAAAATGAAAATCTCTTAATTAGGAGGTGATCTTTGGAAGCACTGGTAGAGGAGTAGAAAAGTGAGGGGTAAAAATAGGAATCCCAAAAGGTAGTGCTAGTGAGCGTTACCACTGTGTGAAATTTGCCTCAATCTCATTGGGGACCTCTGAAAGAGAGTCTAGAGTAAACCTTGGATTTATCCTGCCTGAGGGGTAAAGAAGCCAGAGTATTTATATACCAATTTATGTCAATCTTAAATGAGACTGCTCCTGGAGGTGTTAACTCTGTAGCACTTTGGCCTATCCAGCATGCAAGACAGATTTGCTCTATGCATCCAGAGAAAGCTTTAAGGCAGAGTTGCAGGGGATTGCAATAGAAGGCTGTATGCCAAGAATGTTCCTTTTGCTATTGTCTAGTTCATACCTTGGACTAGTTCATTCTGAGCTTTCACTGATTTTTTAAGGAAGTTTTGGTCATAATTCAGAGAGAGAAAAAGTTACGAGAGGAGGTTTGGTGGGAAATGCTACAAACCCACAGTCTCCATGGTTATACTTAATCTTGAGACCACAATTGATATTCATCATTTCCCTCCTTTCCCACTTCCATTCCCTTGACCAACCTGCTTGTAGTCTAGGTTCATTGCATGGTGTAATAATGCAGACTTTTTTCCCTGAGAATGAGTCTCAGATTACTTGTCCTTACAACCCAGTTACTAAACCTCATAGATATTGCTGCAATTGCCCTTTCAGTTCTCAGCCCACTTGGAAGCATCAAGAGGCACCCCACTGAGTCCTATACTCCTACCTGCTCCATTATTTTGCAACAACTCTATGTCCTCTTGATAACCAGGATGAATTACCCTTGTCTACAGCATAACTACCTTCTCCAACTCCTGGCCTGAGGGCATGAGGAGTCAAAATTAATCAAGCAGCAGCTGAAGCTGTAGATTTAGTGGAACCCTTACTGTGTCCTCTGGTAGAATTATCAAAACCTCTAACTCTGTAGATCCTGAAGTTTTAAAAAGAGGAAGCTCACTTTCTTAAGTGGGTTATTGAAAGCGATAGTGGAAGGCTTCATTCCTACTTCCACCTTTTGAAGCTACTTAATCATGTCACAAAAGTAAATATACTAACAGCATCAAATAGTAGCTATGGTTAAGGACAATTTAAACCTTAACCATGTATGGTATCATTCCCAGAGAAACACAGCAACAATCTCAAACCTGGTCTACAGAGATCAGCCACCACCGAGCTTCTCATTAGTGCTGGTTTACCTCTTTTGGGAACACTCCTTATTGCATCAGAGAAGGGAGTGTCTTCTGGGCTCTGCTAGGGAACATAATTATCTGGTAGTTTCTCTGGCATCACAGAATAAATCCATTATAACATGGCCATGTCTCTGAGACCTTGGAGCCCTTCTCCAATACTTTGCCAAGGTAGTTCTGGCATCTCTGCCTCATTTATTTTAAGTCAACATTGTTTCCAAGCTATTCCAGTAGGATGTTGGGATCAGCTCCAGGTGTACTTGCCAGAATGTGAAAAATTAACTCATGAAAGAGCGTTCTCATAGAAATAGATTATCTATTATTTGGTCTTATATTCTGTCCTCCCTGATCTAGCATCTCAAGACCAAATCCCCAGAATATTCTCAGTCCGACTAGTATGTACTAGCCAGGTCCTGTAGTTCATCTGTTTAATAATCCATTTCATCCAGCAACATAGGTCATACCTTTGTGCTCAGGTCATACTCGGACTTGATCCTAGTTCTTTATCCAGAAGCAACAAGGAGAGATGGAAGCAGAATTCATCAAACCTTATAAAACATCCTACTGAGGTGTGGCTTTTATGAGGCAATTGGCTGTTCTCCCACTGGAAAGGGTAAGGGCCAGAGTTTCAGAAGAATCTCTAGATTCAAGACTCCGAAGAGCATCTACCCAAATATCTCCTCTTGTATTTCAGAGTCTGATTCCTTCCCAGATCCTGACATTAGTGGAAGAGACTTGCTAGCTTTACGAATCTGGCCTCCTTTAAAACTCTGCTTCTCCTAAAATCAAATCTTAGGCGTGACTTTCATCATGGTCTATCCAGAACCAAAGGAAAGAAGGATCATTCTGATTGTTTCTTGTAGATCTTCAACCAAATCCTGTGTTGAATGTTGGCTGACTCAAGTCTGTAATTTTTTCTCTTACAGTATTTCTATGAAAGTTAACTAACTCTACAATTCCATATCTTTCAAACACAAAAGCAACAGAATTTCCTTCTATCTATATTCTATCCCAATCCAACTGATAGGAGTCTTAGGAATATGGTGCTACATCTTGCTAGGGATTAGTCTCACCATACTATGCATCAGCGAGGGGGACCTTGCTATCACCTGGGTGGTTAATGATTCACTTTAAGAAGCTGGTATTGAGGAACTGCTTCCTAAGCCACCTCTGTCCCAACTAACTTAGGCTGGGCTTCGGTTCCCCCATAAGACCCTGAAACAAGGATTTTAGTGAAAGTAGTTTATTTGGGAAGTGAACCCAGGAAGAACCAGTAAAGGAGTGGGGAAGTGAGGAATAACAGAAAGGAAGTCAATAAAAGATGAATCTGATGGAAGGTTTCCCCTGTGGGAACCAGAAGTTTAATCCCTGGGAGGTTCTGAGAGCCTTAATAGTGCAGCCTTAGCACTGTCCTCCCTGAGGAACAGAGAACCTAGGTCATTTACTCTCCAATCCCTCCTGTCATTGGTGGAGGGCTGCTCCTGGGGACATTAACTCCCTGGCACTTGCATCTGCCGGCCTCACAGTAGCCAAATGCTCCAATGACCAGAGAGTGCCCTTGGGGACAGTATCGAACACTTGCATAGAATAGGAAGTTGTATGCTTGGTGCGTATGGAAACAGTGAATTCCAAAATAAGATAGATAGGACACATGAAAACACGTTAGAAAAACATAAATATCCTGTGAGTATATCATGAATATTAATGGAAAATAATGCCATTAAAAACTATTATAAAAAAAAATAGTAGCTACCTGCAGCACATCAGCGCCATAGCCATTGTGTAAGGCAAGATATCACCGTGCATATTTCTGGGGTTTTTTGTTTGTTTGTTTGTTTGTTTTTAGTATGTTGATTGGTCTGGCACCTTTATTGATTAGAATATATGAGGATATATTTCTCTGCTCAACCAACTTTGTATACACTACTTTCTTGGCCTAAATGTCAATATGAACAATACATACAGATGGAATAGAGTCATCTTAGTTTTAATAGTGCCCAGCAGTTCCTTTAAATGCCCATTTTCCATCTCCTGTTTGAAATAAAATTTTAGAAATGGGTCTTGAGAACCTTGGTTACAGAGTCAAAAAAAGTTCACAATACTAAGAAACTTAAAGCACTTACAGAAATAAGGAAGCAGCATCTGTTATTGTTTTATTTTTCACTTGTGAAAACATATATAACATATATTACATGTACAGAAGAGTCCCACAGCTTGAGTCAGAAAAAGCTAAGAAAGAGGCATATACAGGGGGCAGATCTTTTCATACAGCTTTCGGTTAAACCAACATTCAGGGCATGGCAAGTGACAATAAAAAACAACAAGAGCACAGGAACACTGTGCATATGCCTCTGAAGAGCTAAATCAGAGATAACTCTTATGTCTGTTGAGAATGGAGGTCATCTCTGGAGAAAATATTGTATCTACTTAAAAGGCCTATCAGAGCAGCAGAAAATGTATTGAAATCTAGACAAAGATACTAGGGGCAAAGAGAAATCCAGTGCTTAACGTGCCAGCCAGTCTGCTCTTCTCCCCTTTCTCTTTAAGACCTGAGGCCTTGCCTGATTCAAAGAAGCAAATAACAGGGCCCACTCTGGTCCTGCAGAATTGTGGTCAGCTACAACACAGATTTTTTGTAACAGACTAAATATTTTAAAAGCTCGTAAACACTGTGCTGATGCTGGGGGGGAAAAAAAAACAACAAACATAAAAAGAACATTGCTATTTCTCTCTCTTATAGGAATGAAACAGGCATAGATCTTTGGCTTGCCACATGTTATGTCCCCATCACGACATTTACTCAAAATGGTAAAAATTGAGACACAATTCATGAGATGATGCGATTATTTCCATCATATGCCAGCAAAGAAGCCTACTAAGATTTGGCACAGCTGGAGCAGCTGACAACCTTGGGCGATGTGAGATGGGGCTTCACGACATCCGGTTCAATGGACTCCATTAGGTCACACTCGTTTGCAAGTATATGTTTCACCAGGCATCTGGAGGCTTCGTCGATGTTTATATTTTCCTAAGGGGGTAAAAAAGACAAAACAGCTTTTCTTATTCAATATTCTGAAATAATGCTGAAACTGAGACCTATATGTGACAGAATGGCGGTATTTTTGGCAATTCATTTAAATATCTTTTCCTATACCCTATTCATGAGCCCTCTATTCCCCTCACTCTCATTTATTCCTTCAAAGAACTTTATTTTTTAGTCCTCCACAAAGGCAAAAATATTTATTTTGTTTTGTCGCATAGGAGGAATAGTGTTTTGTGGGCTCACTTAGTACGTTGAATGTAAGTTAGAAGGCAATTTTCTTATTTTCACATACTCTTACACTATACCATAATACTGTAGAAGACACTCAAGTCTTCAATCTAACTTAGGCCACATACTACTCTTGTGACCTTGGTATGAAATAGAAATAATAAGATACTTCTTATAGAGGTCATTAGTAGTTTCCCAAGTATTTCTGGTTCTCTGCTTTCAGGTCAAAAGTTCAGGAGTGTACTATCTTGACCTCTTTGAAGTTAGGCGTGTTACTTTCATTGGAGAATGAAATGTGAGGAGAAATGATGTGTCTCACTTTCGTATAGGGGTAATAAGAGCCAGTGCTCAAATCACCATGTTCTTTTGATCCTGCTTGTGCAATCACAGAAGCACAGAGATGGAAATTCTCTTGGTCTAGGTCCATGAATGAGGATCAAGAAGAGCCAAGTGTCCCATGATGGCACATGTAGCATGTAGCATAAGTGAGAATTATGACCTTGTAGTTTTAAGTCACTGAGATTTTGGGGTGTTTATTACTATGACATTGCCAGATGGATATAATCTTTAAAGAAAAAATATAAAATCAGAAATATGAGAATAGTTTCGAGGATGAGATAAACTTTAATTTAGGGAAAGTATGGAGCAAACATTTGAATCTACAATATGTTGTTCAGTTACTATAGGTTAAATTGACCTTAATCTGACAGTCAGAAAACTAAGAAATACGAAATATTTGCTACCAGTGTACTAAACACAAAAACTTGATCTCCAGTAAAGTCAAATTTGACTGTTTTAATCACAATTTGTAGAACTTTTCTGCTGTGTTCCCTCATATTTAATGTAAAGAGATAAGGATTTGTCAAACCGTTTTACTACAAAATCTTTTTTCCAATCTGAAATGTAACTACTTATCCCTAATTTTTCTCTGTGTGCCAAACTGGTTGATATATTTTGAGATTATTGTGTGAAGTCATATTATATGGAAAATATAAGAGGTAGTGATAGTTTTAGAATGGTATCTATGGCTAATGCCTACTGATGTTAGATGTAAATATTCATTAGCATGTTCCCTATCCTTCAAGCCTAACCCTGAGTTCACCTGCTGTGAAAGCGTAAAGTAACTTTTCAAGTTCTAGACAACAGTCTGGTTATTTTCTCCTATTTACAGAACCTTAATACAAATGCTTTTGGGAGTTATTAAATCTAAAACAAGGTGAAGTTCTGGTTGCTTTTGTGTTTGTTTGTGATGCTGTTATTGATTTTTAAATCAGAATTCATGTCTCTGAGCCTCCCTTTCTTCATGTATACAATCATCTTGATGATAATATTTATCTAATAAAAAATTGCTTCTCTTTGCCAGGTATAATGATCATTGGCGCTTTCACAGTGTGAACGTGCTGGGCACTTTGTGTGCATAATCTTATTTAATCCCAGGATTCGTTTTTTGTTCTTATTGATTTTATTGTTATTGTTGGGGTGGGGTGGGAGTGGTCTGTCTATCTTCAGCTCAAGTACCAGCTCATGCCATGGAAGCCAGTCCTCAGAGAATAGCTTACTTCTGACCTTTTTTCTGCTGTGCAGGTTACTATGCCTTCAATTCACTGCTCATGCTTGGCGTACCTTCTGCTACAATTCCTCTTCCTGATGTTGTGCCCAGAGGGAGGTCAACCATGAACTACCTGTGGCCCTCTGACCTCGGTGGAGACACACCCAGCCCAATGCTTTGCTCTTGAGTCCAGCAACTTGCTTATATGAACAAATGGAAGCCAGGTCCAGGTCCTCTGATGTCTCAGATTCAAGGAAAGTGAGGATGAGTAACCTCACTTAGCCTCACAGGCCTTGGCCTCCTGGGCCAGAACACCTCCCTAAATAAGCCCTACATTTGAGTGGTTATGGAGTACCTCCCCAGTCATTACGAAAACAGTACTTTGACTTCCATTTGGATATTCTTGTGTGTTGGGGAGGAGGCAACAAAATCCTACCCCAAATGCCAAACATGGAATATCATCATATTCGTTTGTAGAAAAGAAAACTGAAATTTGCTGAGATTAAGAGACTTCTCCAGGACCATGCAGCAGGTAGGGTAGAGGGCCAGAAGTCACACTCAGGCTTTTTGACATCAAGGCCTGGGTCTTACTAAGCTATATTCCTTTTCAAGATTGTTTTTGAAGATCAGTGCAATAACAAAAGTTTTTGCCAAAGCATTAGGCCCAATGGATGCTAAATAAATCTTAGTTCCTCTCTCCTTTTTTACATTAGAAGAAAAACATGTTGATATGACAGGAAAATCTACTTTTAAGCATTAAAAAGGGCCCTCCTTCACATACAATGTTAGATTTGGCAGCAGTACTTTTTAAACCTCTACTCATATATTAACTTACCAGTTAAATAGGGTTGTCTTTCATTAATATGCAAATTGGTGAAATCTACTAATGAGGTGGGTGAAATGCTAGTGTGGACAAATCAATGAAAATCCATCATCACTATGAGAAAAACAACTAAAACCTAAGCCCAATTAGTGGCAGCCTAGTCAAATCATTTTAGTAAAAGATAAGATGATGCTGGTGAAATTGTGAAGTTTAACACGCTGAGTAAAGGCTCATTGGTGTCAGGACTAGGACATGGAACCATGTTTAGTCCCATTAGAGCCGAGGAGTGACAGTTCCTGCTTCTAGATTGCACATAGGAACAAAATGAAAGTTCATGGTAATTGAGCCATATTCATTCATTCAATTAATATTATTTAGATTCCTACTATGTACTAGACACATAAAGATAAAGACAATAAAATAAGTCCTGTTCTTGACTGAGCTTACACACTGGCAAGGTTTATGTAAACAGCAAGGGAATAATAACGTTGAAAAGGGCATCTTGAGCCAGGTCACTGTAGAGGAATGAATGCTAAATTGGCAGGTAGTCATTGAGTTTATTTTGCAGGTGAAGTGTCAATAAACATAATACAAATCTAACAGTAGCAAAACTATACAGACCTTAGTACTATTTTATCAATTAATCTATCAGTAATTATTTTAAAATACCTATCATGTGTACCATGGTGCTGATTGTGACAGCATGCCTATTTCAGATTAGAATTCCAAGAGGAAGCCAAGAAGAAGAGAAAACATTATTATTTACCACTATGGTTATCACATACAAAGTACAAAAGGGCATGGTATATAGTGTTTGGAGCACAGGCCTCAAGCCAGACTCTTATCTCCGCTCTCCCACTTTCTGGTTGTGTGACCTTGGAAAAATTACCTTAACCACTCCCTGTTTCAGTTTCCTCATTCGTAAAAAGGAAACTAAGAGATCTACTTTATAGGTGATTGTACGTTAATACATGTTAATATTTAGGACATGTGAAATATTGCACAAACACTTAGACAAAGGCATAGAGTATACAATCAATAAATGTTATCTATATATTCCTCTCATTCAATCATCAGAAGAACACAACAATGTGTGCATTCTATTCCTTAATTTTGCAGCTGAAGACACTGAGACTGAGAAGGGGTAAGTGGTTAGCCCCAATACACACAACTCTAAGTGGTAGGGCCCAGTGTGAGCCCAGCAAGAAGAATAAACACTAACACTTACCTACACTTACTACAAAAAGCAAGGTGTATACTGTTTAGAACACAGGCTTTGATCCAGACCCTATCTCAGCTCCCCCAAGAAAATATTTCTCAAATAAGTAAAGGAACAGCATGCGCAGGGCACATGTTTTCAGCATAAACAGGGTAGGAGAATGCAGACAGGGCCACAGGCAAAGCTGACGTGCATTGCTGGTCCTTCTCTACACCACTGAAGTCACAGCCAAGGCAGATTAAGAGAAAGAAGTACAAGCAACACAGAGCAAACTTCTTACTCCCTTTCAGTCCAAAGCCAGCATGGATCATCAAATCCTGCATGATAAAACTACACATTCAGACCTTTGGGATAATTATATTGCAATACAATTGATTGAGCTACTTGGCATCCAAGTAGACACAGCCAAGGCCACATTTTCTAGGTGATTGTGAAGAAACAGAGCTGCTGGCTTAAGTGCAAACTACTACCTGGGAATTTTTATTCACATTTATTCACATTTATTAATAGTAGCAAAACTATACAGACCTTAGTACTATTAAATAAAGGAAATTTATACATTCTATGACTTCTAAGATACATACACTTAGACTGAATCTGACTGTGATTTATTTACATATTTGCAATATGACAAGATGGTCTATTGTGTTGACTGCCTTAGGCTGATGTGTGCTCATCTTTGTGCCTCAGCTCAGAATCTTTACATTTATATCAATAAGCATGTCTGACAAACAGTCTTGAAGCATTTTAGTAAAAACAAATGGTGGTAACTTCCAGAGTTATTACTGAGTGTCTATGCTGGGAATATAGCAGGTGCTTTACTTATAAAATTATTTTTATATTTATTTATTTATTCATTCACTTATTATTTATTTATTTGTGAGGCAACCCTTGGTTGACCTCACAGATTGCAAGGAACTTGTCAGCTTACAATCCCTTATTTTTAATTTTTTTATACCTACAGCACCTGGTCTTCCTAGATGGTCTCCCATCCAAGTACTAACCAGGCCCAATCCTGCTTAGCTTCCGAGATCAGACGGGATTGGGCTTGTTCATTGTGGCATGACCGTAGTTACTTTAGTATGTAATTCTCACAAAAATCTGTTAAAGAGCTAATAGCCATATATTAAAAGTAAGGAAACTTTAACCTTTAACAAAGTTAGATAACTTATCCAGAGCAGAACAAGATCTGGGTCACTCTATCATTCCCACCAAGACTGGCCTAACTACATTTCCTATCCTGCTTCCACACATTACTTTACAGTGTCTCTCTGGATTAAAAGAGATATTAAAATAAATTTTATTTATAAATCAGTAATTCTCAATCCTGGCTGCATATTCAAATCACTTTAGAGAGTTAAAACAATTCTGTTTCCAGAGACCTCCTCCCAATGGATATAATTGGGATGGGGCCCAGCATAGGTATTTTTAAAAAGATTCTCCACTTCTTTAAAATGTGCATTCAGGTTTGAGACACACTTGTATAATTAAAAATGTCTTTAAAGGCTCTCCTTTTTATTGTAATAGTAAACATGCTGGAAATATCACTTAATATAGTGATTTTAAGCTGCAGTGATTCTGATCTTCCTATAAAAGAAGTCATATAAATCTAATTTTCTGAAGTCTTGGGTACTTGTCGGTTTTTTAATTAGCTCTTCAGAACATCTGTCTGGTGGCAAATTATTTAATCTCTGACCCCAGTGCCAGAGAGCAAAATATTCTAGCAGGAAATCTTCACATCTGCCTAGTTAGAAGCTGGCAAAGAATTTGTTCTCCCCTAATCTTTCCAAATACATCAATCTCAAACAAAATACCAAGTGTACCAGAGACTCTGAGGTTAGGGTACTAAATTCCTCAGTCCTGTGAAATTTTAATTAGAGGAGATGGCCTGCTGGATAATAACATCACTGTAAGAAGTCTTACACAGAACAGGGGTTTTAAAATCCTTTCTCTAAGGTTGAGCACTTGTTTATTGAGCACCTAAGTGCCAAACATTTTTGCTAGCTTTCATTTATTTTAGTTCAAATCTAATATGGGGTGTGCACAGCAGACACCTGTATTTTGTCTGCTTAGCACTTCTTTCCTCTCTCATCCCTAATATCACTACTCCCCATTTCCCTTGGATAACTGCTTCCTCCCACTACAATCATGAGCTTTCATTGGGGCTCCACCAAACTGAGCCCCGTCTATGTTTCATTGTTCTCAGAACGTGGCATTTCATTTAGTCTTCGCAATAAAGCTGAGGTGTAAGGCATTGCCCTCATTTTACAGATGAGGAAAGTGAGGTTCAGAGAGGTTAAATGGCATTCGCAAGGTCTCATTGAGGTGTAGAATCTGGCTTCCAACTCCAATCCTTGGAGTTTCTATACTTTTTCTTTTCCTTCTCCTTGCTGACTTTTTAGAGTCCATGGCCAACAATGCGTTAGCGCCCAAAGGTCTGCCTGAACCCAAGGCCCATGGTTTGGAATTTGCCATACTCTCTATGAAAAGAAAGTGTTAAGTGGAAAATGTGGTTCAGACCAACCAAATTCTAAGGATGCCCCACTGTCTGAAAGTTCCCAGACTTTGGTCTGTCTAACAGGCACTGGGAAGGACAGATTGAGCCATATTGTCACTGATTTCAACACAGGACAGAGTCACATTATCGACATGGAGATATGAGGAAAAAAGAGGAAAGTTAGTAAATAAAATCAGCTCCAAAGACTGTGTCCTCAGACAACACTTCCCCCATCCCCACTATAGCCCTACCTCAACCTCTGTCTTTTATGCACAAAATGTCGAAGTCCATTTCAAACCCTGTTTCTGCCAAATCTGAGAAGTGAGACTGGAACATTATTGTCCCAGGAAGGAGAAGGATGTAGTGGGAAGATCATGAGCTTTGGAGTCAAGCTTTAGAACTTGGTTTTGCTACGTACTATGGGGCCAATGGCAAGTCCAAATTCTGAGCCTCCCCTGTTTAATCTGCAAATTGAAGCTAATAATAACTACACTTTATAGGATTCTTGTTAGAACTTTAGAATTAAACGATACACATCGATGAAGCACGTAGACATTATATATAGGTTCTTAGATAAACACAAGCTCCCTTCTGGTGTCTACTTCTCTTCATCATCTCCCTTCAGTGATCACCTCTTATAAGTAGTTGCCTCTGACTCCCTCAGGCTGGGACAAGCACCCCTCTATTCTGGCACCTATCACTGGTCAATATGTAATGGCTTGTTTTGTTTTCTTGTGTCCTCCACTGCATCAGGGGCTCTTGGGGCTTCATTGCTGTATCTTAGTGTTTAGTAAATTGCCTGCAGACAGGAGGCACTCGGAAGATATTAGATAAATGGATGAATGAACAAATTAATGAATAAATGAATGAAAAAATGAATAAGGCCCTCAGAAGAGCAACAGTTAAGGTTTCAACCCGACAATAATTTTAGATATGGGTGATTACTGCAGGGAATGAAAAAAAATATATATTCACAACAAAATTTACTTAACAAGTCAAATTGCTCGTTCTTGTTTTCCAGTTATGATTTCAGGTGAAGTAAAAGAGAGACTGACTACTAAAAGGAAGAACTGAACTACCAAAAAGACTTTTCAGTTGAGCAGACCGACACTGGAATACTAATTTTGCTCTTTTAAAAATAATTTTTTAAACCTTGTTGTTCCAAAAACTGTTCCAGATGACTTCTACTATTTAACAAATAGATGAATTTAAGCAAAATACTCACTTTTCTTGGAACTCATCTATAATATAAAGATAATAGCACCCACCTGACAATATAATGAGGATTAGAAATATTATACTTGGGGCAAAAGTAGCAATTGGGTAACATTATATATTTTTATGACTATATTTTTTATACAATTATTTTAATATCACCTTCTCCTCTTAAGAACTTTTATGAAACTGAATGGTCGATTCTAGCTTAATAATTTCTTTCCAAGGCTCTAGTTTATCTTTTCTTTATATACAACCTTTTTGTCCATCACTTAACTAACTCTTTGGTACAGAGTTTGAAACCCTTGCTTTTCCAGATAGCATAAATGTAACTCTTTCTGCCATTATTGTTAAAATAACACTGCTTGAATGAAAAAGTATGGGAATAAGAACTATGTGTAAAAGCAGATGTGCTGATAAAACTAAACAAATTCATCCTCTAATAGCCTTTTTGTATTTGGAATGTCATGATAGTAGCTAACTATAAGAACTCTGGCCTTAACCCTAGACCTTAAGTCTTCCTCTCCCTACCAAATCCCTTGCTGTCCAACCCCTAAATTCCACAGTCAAATAACAACCTCCCTGAGGCAGCACTTAGCATGTACTATATAATTTTATTCTTCCTGATGTGGAATGACACTATCTTTTTCTTCATTCTACAAACTTGTAATAGCTAAGAAAGAGGTGGTATATCAATTTGAAGTTCCTATTACATAATATTGAAATATCATGTAACTAAATGAAATAATTTATTATTCAGAAAACAATCATTGAGCACTTTTCATGGACTAGCCACTATTCATCAAAGTCTTCACACTCTTTGCTTTAATAGAGTATGGAGTCAGCATATACGTGATAATCGTATTAGTCTAGGCCACTTCCACCCCTGCTTAGAGATAATGATAATGTGCTCCTTTCTCTCAGTCACTGTGACATTCATTCTAGGTCAGGCGCTGTGTAGTCTCCTCTTTGGTCACATGTGTCCATTTTCTTCCCATAGCAATCATCTTACATATTCCTTCCAGACTGTCTACTGACTACTCTAATTAAAGTGTAGTTACAGTCTTACGTCATTCCCAATTCCCACTTCAAAAAAAAATGTGTTGGCTCATATTGCCTACTCAGAATCAGTTTAGACCACTAAACGAAGGGCCAACCAACATGGCCACAACTTTCCTCTCTTGTCTCATCTTTACTGGCTCCCATTATTAGGCTGGTCTCCAACTGAACTAAACCACAGGCCATTCCCTCGATGTGCTTTGCTTGGGTTATTCTTACTGCACTCTATCTGTAGATGCCCTTCTCATACAGAGTAAATATAGCTCTTTTCGAAGTATTCAGCTGCTGGTATCTAACTAATTCACAAGGATTTCATTTCATTCTACTTTGAATTTTTAGATGAAATTCAAGTACTTTTGCCAGTTTCAGAATCTTCTGGCCATCTTGAACTTTTATTATTTGTGTAATGTTGATTTAAGAGGAAGGGCTAGTAGAAGGGCTCAGAACTATCCTAGCTCTGCCAGTTGCTAGCTGTGTAACCTCAAGGAAGTCACTGTAACCTCTCTTCAACCCTCAGTTTCTTGACCTACAATCTGTGATAAAAATAATGCCAATGTCACAAAGTTATTGAGGATGTGTATAAAATGAGATGAAATATGTGCACGAACTCAGCAATAGTGTCAGCACACAACAGGGCCCGTAAAGAAAATATAACACTTGGGAAATAATACAACATTGCATTAATATTATTATGAAGTTATATATAAGAATGTTTGAAGGGACAAACATACTTCTTTGTTAGAGTAAGATATCTCAAAGTTGGTTCTGAAGTTTCATTAGATGGTACAGAGAGAAAAAAAGCATCTTATGGTTAAATAATTTTATGAAACGTTAAGTTAAAAATAATTTTTAAATATTTCTTTTCACAGGATTCCTCAGAGTTCTAAAAGCTCACAGAATGTGGCATATGATTGAACTTCTTGCATTAAATGGAGAAGAGGTTTAGCATTCTGGAAGGGTAGACATTGGGGGAACCAAAGCAACATAGTAGAACTTGGAGCAGTGGGTAAAGGTCCACCACAATGAAATGAATCGAGAAAAGGCTGATTCAAGTTGGAACGGGAGGATTGGAGAAAAGCAAGCAGTTCCCCTTTCCCCCTCTCATCTCCAAGTACAGAATGAGTTTCATAAACTTCTCTGATCACAGAATTCTTATCTCACGCTCCGTCTTGCAGGGCCCATGTTCCTCTTTGCGCAATTTGGCAACTACTGATCAGGAATAGTGGTGTTGTATATGGCCGTGGTTGTGGATGGCAGTATGGAACAGACATTTGTTAACTGATTTTGCATTGTATTTGTGGGTTTTTTTTTAACCTTTACCTAGGTAGTGCTACTCTCAGTTTTGCCTTTCTCCATTTTTCCAAGCCTAGCTCAAAATGAAGTTCATGTGTTTATTTTAAAATGACTTTAACAGAGTAGAGCGAGATAATGCTAATAACAAAGTTGAAAACAATGGGCCTGACTAGTTAGGACAAGGTCCTGGTATGATCTGCTCTGGTGAGCTTCTTTGACCAACACCCCACCTCCAACTGGAATTAGTTTGGGTTGGATTAGCTCTCAGGTACTTCCACAGCAGTCTCCTACAGTAACTCTTATCATGCACGACTGCAAAGACTTATAGAAATTTACCTTCTCACTAGATAGTAAACTTCTCGAGAGCAGAAGTGGCACTTTCATGTACTTGGAGTGTTATCAGCTTCTTACAGAGCCTGTTGTCATGTATGTACTCAAGTAATTTATGAATGAACTGGCCTGTGAAAGAAAAACAAACTAATACCAATTAAAAATCACCAAAAAACATTGTGAACTGCTCCATGTTAAACTCTTTTATACCGAAGTTTTTTTTGTTTGTTTGTTTTTTGTTTTTAATTCAGGGTAGCTTTAGACAGAATTAATAGACATGGGTCCTAGCCCTGATGTTGCTACAAGCTAGCTAGCTTAGTCACTATAAACAGATCAAGTCTTTTCTCTGGCATCAGTCTCATCAGCTGTGAAAGGAGAGAATTTATACTCTGCCTTTTTCCAAACAGGATTGAAGGTGACTCTTGAGACTATCTTCGGTCCTTGACTGATGTAGTTAAACTTGTGGGAGCCCTAAGAATAATGCTCCCTTAATGGGAAAGATTTCTCAAATTGAGAGTTTAAGTATAAGACGTTTATCCGGGCAATCATTTACTAGAGCAAGAGCACTTTATCAATATGATTAGCCATAAGTTTTCGGTTGCAAAAATCAGAAACCTATTGAATTGCTCAGGTCATCTGGAGGGTAGCTCCCAGGAGTGATGGAATGGCTGAAAGATTCAGGCCATCCCAAGAACCTTAGAGAATAAAATTAGACTCTGAAACACCATCAGGTCAGCTTCATTTTCTTTATCTGTTCAGCAGGTTTTTGCATACAAGGAGGGTGAGAGCTGCCAGCAGCCTCTGCGCTTACATCCTCATAGCTTTGCCACCCAAGCAAAAAGGCCTTGGAGAAATCCTGGGAAAGGACTCTGATGAATCTGGTTTTGGTCATGCGCTCATAATGAAGGCTAAAGCAATTCTTAGTCCAGTAGGGGCCCCACTTAGGTCATGTGGACACTACTGGACACTATGACTAGAGAGACGGAGTACGTAGGAGATGGTAACTTCCATTTGGACAACTGGGGGAGCTCAAAGGGAAAGGCTAGGTGTTAGAGCACAAAACTGGCCATGGGGGAATCACTGTAAAATCAGAAAAACCTAAGTTGTATTTACTATATCGCTTTATGGACATTTGCAATCATCTATACTAATGGAGATATATGTATTTACATTTTAGATAGACATAAGCAATTTATGATTTTAAAATAGGAAAAATATTTTTCCATGTAGTTGTGCATTATCAAACAGATACATATCTAGTGGCATCTGATAATTTTAACTTATGCAGAAGTAGTGAATAATTGAGTTTTTTATATTGGACATGAAAAAAGAGGAAAGTAGAATTGAGAAACAAATGATCTGAAGCAAAGCACCTCTTTAGAAGGGTATAAAGCAGTTGCTTAACAAGTTTTTCCTGAAAAAAAAATAAAAGAGGCTTCTTGGAGCTTAAGACTTAACTTCAGCTCTGATTTTTTTGGTTGTTTTTACAGAATTCCACCTAATTAAATAGATTCAAAAGAGTAATAACTTTGGACATTTCTGATTCAAACATAAACTTCAAAAATCTTAAGATGTATTACATGCTTCCTTACATTATAAAATATTTAGGAGACAACTTTTCTTGCCTACCCTGGATACCTTTCACTTTTTTTCTCTCTTCTTCCTTCTGCTGATATTATGCATGTATAGCTGTAGGTCTATAGCCAACAAGCCAGTTCTATGGGTTGACACTTTAAGAATAAATATGGATTTAAAAGGATAGGATGGAGTTCTTTTCAATATATACATATTCCTGATTAGAAGGCAACAGATTAAAATGTTAACAGTGAAATCAATTGGTGGCTTGATTACAGATAATGTTAATCTTCTATTTTATAATTCTGGTTATTTTCTAAGTTATTCATAAGGCATATATACTATGATAATATTTGCATTCAAAGGTATGGAACACAGAAAATAAGCGTGATTAATTTTGAACCATGAATAGTTTAGAAAGTCCTAATATCTTTATATTATCCCTCAAGCCCAGACAACAGGAAGGAAATAACATATCTATAAATATTTCATGAACTGTAAAATAGAAATATATAAGAATGAATGAAAAAATATGGAGTTTTTTCTCACAGATGGAAAATAATTTATAACTTTGAGTCTGGAGAAAAACAAGGACAGGAAGCTCAGATACAGAAATTCTAACTGTACGATCACGAGTAACCCAACAAAGAAGAAAGAGGAAGAGATCTGAGAGAATACAGTTTGACTATGGGGACATAAGATCGGGTTTAAAAATAACACATACAAAAGGCAGAAGGAAAAAAAGCAGGGAAGTGAACTCAGAACAGATTCAAGGGTGGTCCTAACTCATCCAAATAGGGTCAGGAAGCTCAAGCCAAGTACAAGGACATGCCCCCCAAAAATGCTACAAGTAGAAAAAGACCTTATGGGAGTTTATGCAGAACAAAAGTATTATAATAGAGGGGCAGACTAATGCTCGAAAAAATGGTGCAAGGTGAACAGATGACACAGAGAAGAAAGGGCTAGCACAACAAAATAACTTTATTTTTTCTATAATGAAGATTTCAGATCGAGCAATCAGGAGACTCCCTTTTGCATCTTATCTTTACTATAATGGCCCTCATACCATCCTGTGGACAAAGTAGCTATGGCCTAAACACAAAGTAAAATGGGTAAATTTAATTGACTTAAATGATGCCTAAGGGCTACTAATTATTTAATTATATCAAAGAAGAACAATATTTCTAAGGTGGTGGAGCAGACCTCAAACCTCTGACGAGAACTAACCTCATTTTCTATCAGAAGTTTGGATAACATCAAAATACCTATGTCCTCTACTATCTTCCCATTCTGTGGTCTTATTTTACTATCTAAATGTGGGAGTGACCAGGGATCAGTCCTAATCCTCCTATCTGCAGCCTGGACTTTTCTCCTGAACTCCAAAATCACAACCAGCTATCTACTTGACATGTGCTCTTAGTTGTCTTCTAGATTTTAACATAACAGTAGTCCCCCCTTTATCCACAGTTTTGCTTTCCTGGTTTCCATCACCTGCAGTCAACCATGGTCCAAAAACATTACATTAAAAATTCCAGAAATAAACAATTCATGTTTTCATTTGTGCATCGTTCTGACTGGTGTGATGAAATCTAGCAATGTCCCACTCCATCCTGCCCAAGACATGATTCATCTCTTTGTCCAGCTTACCCACAGTATATATGCTACCCACCAGTTAGTCACTTAGTAGCTACCTTGGTTAAGACTGTCCCAGTAATGCAGTGCTTGTGTTCAAGTAACCTTTATAGTAGCCTAATGCTACATCCCAATGCCTACGTCATCACCTCATTTCAACTCATCACACAGGCACTGCATCATCTCACATAATCACAAGAAGGGTGAGCGCAGTACAATAAGATATTTGAAAGAAAAATCACATTCACATAACTTTTATTACATTATATTGTTATACCTGTTCTATTTTATTATCGTTGTTGTTAACTCCTTACTGTGTTTAATTTACAAATTAAACTATCATAGGTATGTAGATATGGGAAAAAACAGTATTTGTAGGGTTCATAAGATCTGCAGTTTCAAGTATCTCATGGAGGTCTTGAAACATATCCCTTGCCGTATACAAAACTGAGTCTTGGATATGTCTCCCCACTGACTCCTTCACATCTCAGTACCCCTATCTCAGAAAATGTCAACTCTATTTTTCACTTGCTCAGGCCAAAAACTGGAGCCATCCTCAAATCCTATCTTTCTCTTATTATCTTCACCCAAATGGTCAGGTAATCTTCTCTGTTATATGTTCAAAAATACATGCAGAGGTTTTACTTTCCACAATTTCTCTTTCTTAGGTACTGCAATGGAGGCCTAGCTGATCTCCTGCTTCCAACCATTCCCAGTAAAATCCAGGCTCAACATAACTGCCAGTATGATTGTTTAAATCAAATGATATCACATCACTGATGAGACCCTATGTCTTCCCATCTCATTCAGGGCAAAGCTACCATTATTACAAGGATCTAAAGATTCAGCCTGACCCAATGACCTCTCTGACATCATTTTTATCATTCTATTTAAGCGCAGCTGCCAGTTCCTGCAACAGTGCCTCTGCCCTTGCTACATCCTTTTCCTAGACCATTTTCCTCCCAGGAATCTATATGGCTTAATGTTGTCCCTCCTTCAAATCTTTAAAAAAAACACCTTCACAGTGAAACTTCCCCTGGCCACCTGTCTACAATTGCTTTACTCTCTTTGAACTGCTCTCTACATCCTATCCATATATGCCACACAAGCTCTAGACTCCTTCCCTGCTTTAATTTTCTCCTTTGCACTTATACTCCACTGACAAACTATGTAGTGCACATATTTCTCTTTTTATTACCTGTCTCATCTACTATAGGGCAAATTCCAAGAAGCAGAGAATTTATCTATTTAGTTCCACTGCTGGTGCTTAAAACAGTGCCCACCACATAGAGGAGAGGTACTCAATGTTTATCTGAAGAATGAATGAATGAATGAATGAATGAGTAAAAGAAATTGTAAAATAAGAAGTTAGACCATAAAATGATTTTGAAGTACTATCCGAATATAATTTTCCTGTGTTTCCACGCAGTGATAGAAGGTATAATGACATGAAAATTTGGGGGTTAAGTATGAGTTTCTATTCCTATGATAACACGAGCCCTCTTTAGAATTTGATATATTGACTTTTCTCCTCATGTTTCCCCTTCTTTACAAAAATTGGAAACACAAAAATTTAAACTTATAACCAGATGAACAAGAAGGTGATAAATCTCTTTCCAAAGGAGCTCTTCCTTTTCAAAGAGACTCATCCAGGGAGGGCGTCCATAATGAGCCCTTTGGACAGCGTTGAAAATTGGGTTTTACACACAATGTTTCAGAAACATATGATACGGGTAATGCTACACATCCCATTGCCTGACACCCTCTCTTTCATTGTGAGAATCCTGGAGAACATAAAAGCTAAATGACTTGCCTTATGGTTCTCAAAGACTGTGCCTGCACCTAAAAATTCAGAGTGACCAAGAGTTATACAAGTTCTCCACATAGAACTTCTTTCTTCTGGGGCAACTTTTGACGGACAAAATTATTCTCAAAAGATGACTCCATTTCATTTAGTTCAAGGAAATATACTTATAACTCTTAATTTTTCTGTCATTGGCTTTTCTACGATATTCCTAGGACGGTCACCTCAATAAATCTCTGGACACATCAGGCTAACCCAGTTTTTGAACAGTGTCCCAACACGTCAGATCAGCGAAGAACGTTGCTGCAGAGCTGCTGCGGCTGCTTCTCACTTAAGTCTAACGAGATATTGATTTTTCCTCCAATCCCCACAGGCTCTCCCAAGGAATCGATATCTCACTAGTCAGTGAAGCAGATGGAGATGAAACAGAAGACCTTCGGAGAGCAGGGCTGTTGCCCACAAATCTAAGGGTGCTTCAAAGATGGCAAACAAGACACATTAAAGAAGGTAAAGGACCACAAAACAGGAGACAAACAAAATACTGAAAAATATGAAGTAATTATAGGGAGGGAAACGTCAAACATGTGTTAGTAACAAAACCCCTCTTGAAACAAGGATGCAACCCTTCTCAGAAGGTTCTGACAATGGTTCTGAAAGAGACGGAGACTTTGCCTATTGTTTGTTTGTTTGTTTATTTTTAAAGGAGAAGCTGAGATATAGAAAGTAACAGGTAGATCCAGAACCAATCAAATCTAAGTTTAAAGCTGATACTGACAAGTTGTTATTTTGGGTAAGTTACTTATATTCTGCTGTCCTTTAGTTTCCACATTGTAAAATGAAGAAAAAATATCCCCAGTTTTAAAAGAAATTGTAATAAATTATAATAATTGCTAAGCTTGAGTCTGAAATAAGGTAGACGATCAACAAAAGGTCAAAGGGCAGGGGCACCTTCCTGTTAAGAAAATAAACAGGAGAAAATGATCAAAGAAATAATATTTCTCAGAACATAAGTTGAAAGAGCTCACTGAAAGGGCCCAGCACAATAAATGAACAAAGGCTCACACAGAGCATAGAATTGTGGAATTTCAGATTATGGGGGGTAAAGAGATGATCGAACATCAAGGAAGCTGCCTTACTCTCAGGTAGAGGTAATAGCTTCTCATTCAAGCACTGCCTCAGCTTTCATAGAGACCACCAGTTTTTATGGAACTTCATGCTGTATTGTAAGTATTCATTTACTTGTATTTCCTTCTAGAAGACTGGGAACTTCTTAATGGGAAGAAAGTATGCCCTTTTCTCATTAGTGTCCCTGCCCTTAGCAAAGTGATAATGTGAATACATAGCAGCTATTTGAGGAATACTTCAGGAATAAATGAATGAATGAGAGAATTAGTGAGCATAGTGACACACAATGCATCTTAACGAGGGTGCATATCAAAATCACCACAAATCTGTTTTCCAAAGATACATTTTATGCCCCTCCATACACCTCTAAGAACAGGACTGAGGCACCTGTAATTTTATCAAGCTCCTCAAGTACTCCTAATGTACAACTCTGTTCAAGAATCATTGTCATTGAATAAAGCTCTGGACCAGATATCCAATCTAGGCCTGGTTTCTCCAATGAAAGTCAGTAAAAAGATTCTCTGGAACTGTTTCATTATTAGTAAAAAAAAAAAAAAAAGACAAATATGATGGCCATTGTATGTGGCTCAAATGAGAGTAGCTGAAACAAATGAGAGGTACAAGTATAACGAGATCAAGAATAAAATTGCTAAATTCTGGTCCTGGAGTATGAAGGAGAAATGAACTAGATAAGATACACAGGCTGATTCTTGCATGATTCTATGTGGCATTACCAAGCAAGGAATTCTGCAGTTCCCAGTCTAGTGCCCAAGGTATTACAGGGGGCTACTTCCCTCACCTTCATTTTTCTTCCTTACATCTCCCTGAATACGGTGTGGCACTACAATCTCTCTGCTGTTCGAAGTGTCTGGATAGCTTTCTGGATGAAAGGAATTACATAATGTTGAGTCCTCCTGGGAAATATATCAGTAAATTAATTTTTCTGCTTCTATACAGTTGTTTTAAGAATGGAAATGCCCCCGCAAAGGACAAGGAAAAGAATAATACAGTAAAAGAACTCATAGAAAGAGTCCTCAAGAAGCAGCGAAACAAAAACTTCTGTTGCATCCAATAAACACTGACCATGGAGGTGATCGCCCTCCATGTGCATGTCATTGTGCTGGCAGATGACCAGGAGGATTTCACAGTGCAGCGCAGGGGCCAGGCCTATGAAGAAAGAAGTTTAGCATAATGTGCTAAGAGATAAGAGAGACTACTTGAGGGTCACTAACAGATGATACTTGAGCTAAGTCATAAAGAATGAGATACAAATAAATGACTGAAGGAAGCAGGGGAAATATCAAGTGTGAACAGAACACGTGATGCAGTTTAATATCTCTGGAGGATAAATGGATGGATGAAGTAGCCAGAGATAGGCCTCGAGAGGCAGAGAAGAGCCTCTCACCTGGGGGTTATCTATCCTCTCACCTGGGGGTTATCTATGATCAGGAACAAGTGGTTTTTGAAGGTTGAGTAACTGTGCATAGGGGTGTATAGCTTAGATGTCTGGGTGGATGTGAAATCTCCAAATTAGCTGATCCGATTTGAAGAAAAGCTTATGAAATCAGTTTCAGACATGCTGGGTTTGAAGCGTTGTATGAGTGATATCCAGATAATGATCTAGAGTGATATGGAAGTCTGAAGTTTAGAAAAGAAGTCATGGCTGGAGATAGAAATCCAAAAGAAGAGCTGACTCCAGAAGCAGAATCTGGTTGTTTTTAATCATCCCTGTAACCAAGAGCAGAAGACATGGTCTAGTAGTAAAGACTAGGGACCATATTCAGTCATGGTCTGCACCCAGCTGCACTCAGGCAATGTTTTCATCCCCAAAGGCACTAGCTGCTTTTCCTATTTTCCATCACTTACACTTTCCCCACATAGCTCACTTCTGCTTCAGATTAAGCTCAAGATAGGACAGAAGCTCAGGAGTATCCTCCCTCCTTGAAATATGAAGAAACAGGTACATGGGTTTTGTCCTTCAAAAATTTTTACAGAAATAATTCTAATGGGGAGCTAAGAGAGAATGACATATGCAACACCTTCCCTCTTGCACACAGAGCTATGGTTATATCCTCTGAGGGTCTATTTGTATTTCCCTACAATATCTTAGTCACAGCTGGATTTCAAATTACTTAATAAATTATAAGCATAGATGTAAAAAATCTCTGGAGAACAAATTAACTAAGGATAAAAATTTTAATGTTATTATTAATTCTTACTGATTCTTAAGAAGATGAGTAACTTGAGTCTCTTTTACTTAGGCTACTCTCAACTTCAAGAAATGATTCTATTTTTTATGTAGGACATTAAGAATCTGTCAGAGCAATGATTAGAATAGTTGTACTAGACGACTGGTCATTATATAAAATGATCATGACTATTAAACATTTCCTTTAAATGATGCCTCCTAATTTTGCTGATTTTCAGTTTCAGATTGGGCCCTTCCTTTTCTGTCCCTAAGTATAACCAGCTCCAATCAGATCAGCTAAAAATACAGGGTTAAACTGCTGTGAACAATTAAGTCAGTGGAGGCACATCCTATAACCATGTCTAAATTCTTTGGAGATGAGTACTAAAACCTAGACTACCTATTTCCCATAGAGAATTTTAAGAATAAGACATTTTAAGAATAAGAACTGGCACCCAATACCATGCTCTGAACTCAGAAAGGGCTTAATACACATTGTTCACAGATAGATCTGGACAGTCATTCAATAAAATTGTGTGGAATCAATGAACACACCATGACTGTCAAGAATTTTTTATGATTTGACATTTGAAAAATTGGAAATAGAGATGGTCTACTACTCAACTTTAAAATAATGGGATTTTTAAAAAAATGATATTCTGTATTCAATCCTTAAAAAAATGAATTAGAATAACTATCTATCCATACCCGACTATAATTATCTATGCATTTTCAGTTTGTATAAATTCATTGTTTCTAAGTGTAAATTTTCTAGAAGCCTATCTAAAAGGAAATGATGTGTGACAGAATTTTTCAAGCAGCTTCCAGAAAACCAGCCACTTCTTAAATAATAATAATAAAAGCTCACTAAACTCAATAAACACAGAAAACTTTCCCTCTACATGAGAATTCTAGGCCAGCATTTCCTAAATGTGTTCCACTCTTTCGTTAAGTATTCTAGTTGGCACAAAACATTTATGAACTGCTGCATGGTGTATTCCCCTTTGGAGGAGATCATTAAAAAGTCATTATGTGTATGGTACACCATCATTTTAGAAACCCACACTGACACAGGACATATCATGACTTTAAAAGATTATATGAAGGAGCAAAAGGTGTATGTTAGAATCAAAGGAATAAAGTCGTACTGGTTAGCTTTAGGAAAGTCACTTAAGTCTCAACTTTAAAAAATCAGTAATAATAGTAATGCCTACTTTATAGGATCATGAGTTTATAAACATATAAATCTTTGCACAAAGCTAACATTCAGCAAACAGCAAGAAATGTAGGCATGTTATTATTGGAGATTCAGAATGCACATAGGATATCAAAGGTCTTGACAAGTCCTGCAACAAGGGAAGCAGTTTAAGTTGGTTTCCTCAAACGTATTTGACCATGTTTATTAATCTGCCTTCTCAGTTGTAAGATTCAGAATCTGTTGATGAAACAGTTGATTCGAGAATGTTGGGCAGCTTGCAGAATTATTCCGTAATCTTGAGAAACAGGCTCAAGTCTAAGCGTCCAGAAATTCAAACCCTATATGGAACAGGCCTCATGAGAACACTGCTGCAGCCATCAAGGAACATGAGCAGATTCTATAACCTGAGAGTCTCTGGGGATCTCTGGGGCTAGCAGATTCTGTTTCTGTGTCAAACACAGGACCCTGTAAACTGTTGTCTATCGAGGATGGAGGCCTGTTTTCAGCCACCACCCTCCCAGAAAAAATAGATTCTTCATTGCACCTTCTTTCTCTAGCTGCTCACTTCTGAATCGGTATGATTGGTGAAATCTGGACTATGTGCCTGTGTCCTAGGTACAAAGGAAGCAAAAAAGAAGAAAGTTTTATGGGTTCTTCCTGGGAAGGTGAGCCTCCCATGGCTAGAAGTTCCCTAAAGATAGCAAATGCATTTAATAGTTGCTGGAAAGCTAAAACACAAGAGACATATCCATTACACTGTGAAACACCTACTCCTCTCCCTAAAAAGCTAATGACTTCCTATACAGAACACTATTGGGTATATTCCTTCTCTCTGTGGGACACACATCATTTTTCTTTTTAGTTTCATAGAAGAGACTGAAACTGAGTGAAGTTAATGTAAGAAAGCTTCTTCCTAGGACGCCCATTGATCTTGGAACATTCTGAGAAGAGGACGGGCCTAAAAAGTCACTTTAAGTGGGACAGACACAGTCAAGGAAATCTGCCAGTAGTAGGGCGTGAGGTGGAGAGAGCAGGAGAAAGGGCACTGCAGTTCTTTCTGTGACTTTGGTTCCTATCACCACTAGTAGATAGTTAATACTTGCTCCATTATTTCTCATCTACACTGATGTTTTCCTGGTGTCCTGTTTCTGAACGTAGCCACACATGAATCATTGCACCATTAGAGCAGGATGGAAAGGGCTGAGAAATAGAAAATAGCTTTGTGTGCATCAGAGCCAAGTATAAATGGTGACACCCAGACCAGCAGATGGGCTATGGGAATAGATAATAGGGATGATGATGGTGATGATGATGATGAAGATGATGATGATGATGACGACAACAACAACGACGATGACAAGTTGACGATCTGTTTCTGTGTGTGTGTATATGTGATCAGACGTAGCACATCCAGGGACCCCATATACATATGTCACTTTTTGCTCACAGCAACCCTAAAAAGTGGGTGGCTATAGTCAGAGAGTGAATCTAAAAGGAACAACTAGTTGAGATTCAAGCAATAGGCACCAAGAATGAGACAGGTAAATGGGTCAGCAGGTAGCAGGGCCCCATCAGCCACACAGATGGGCCCAGAAGACAGGACTCCCAACTTTGGGGATGCACTAACAGGATCAGGCCAAGGCCTTCATTCTAGGGATAAATATACCAAAGCATATTATAAAGACTGGGTTGGGCACAGGAATACACCAAATAGTCATTAGTCAAGCTCAGGTGTGATGTAGACAGTGTGATGTATTGGGACTCCTGATCTGTAGGGTAACCATATAAATTTAAATTACAAACCAGGAATAAGAGTCTTCTTAATAATTATGCCAGGGCAGCAGGCATAAGCCAGGAATGTTCTAGGAAAATGGAACATATGATCATCTCAATTAAATACCACCTGGCTCTAGTGAATCCACAGGTAGAATTCAAGTAAACACAGCTGAGAACAGTAATGAATACAGTGGTTAAAAACCACAGAAAACCTGACTTAGGAGAGACTGTATTTATTTTATTTCCTTTGGTTTTAATATTTAAAGAGATGATATGAAAAACTGGAAATGCCAGCATATATTTAATTTTTTCTATCTTAATTCACAGCCAGAAGCTATCATGATTGTTCCAGTAACAGCAGTAATCATGAAAACTCTCATGGAAAGTTAACCAGAATATTAAAGAACAAGAGAGTATATATGGCTGGGTGGTGGGGTCAGCAGAAAGATAGAGGCTGGTCTCAATGACAAACACCTCCAATACCCTACTCTGATAGTTTCAGCTTCAGAGATGGTCACACTGATGGTGATACCCACAGAATTTCTGCCTTTGGCTCATTCGAAATTTAGAAGACAAAAAAAAAAAAAAAAAAAAAAAAAAAAAAAAAAAAAAAAAAAAAAAAAAAAAAAAAAAAAAAAAAAAAAAAAAAAAAAAAAAAAA
>NW_024352784.1:14895048-14974618 GCF_902729225.1 Pteropus medius
AAAAGAAAAGAAAAAGAAAAAAAAGAAAGAAAAGAAAAGAAAAAGAAAAAAAAGAAAGAAAGAAAAGAAAAGAAAAAGAAAATCAGATGTTTATCACTGGACTGATTATGAAGTCACTCAAGACAGCCTTGATTGTTAGTAGGTTCACTTTCTAAGAGAAAGGTCTCTAAGGGAAATGTTCCCTGATCCCAAATGTAATCAAAGAATGAATCAGTAGCTGTCTCCAAATGCTGCCATCTTAGCGTCAGGCTGACAGTTTGATCTGGGCTTCTGTTTTGTAAGTGTGGTAATACTATCTTCGGAAAGTAAGCAGAGCTTTATCAGATGTTTTAAAAAAGACTTTTTGAACAGTTTAACACTCTGGCTTGTCAATGCTGCAGTATTATTCCTGAGCTCTTACGTGTTGACTTTGAATGCTAATCTGGCACCAAGAAGCCCTTTTCATTATTAAGACATTCGGAAGGGCATTTCGATAGCAGTATATTTGCAGAGAAGAGAGACATTGAATGTGGGTTCTGCCTTTTACTATGAGGCCTTGTACCCTCCGGTGATATTAATAGTTGAGTGCACTTTAGGCCTGTGAAATTCCCTCCACCCTCTCTCTGTACAAAGCTTCTCATCAAAGTTTACATTTGCAGGGATTTACAGGATTAGAAATCCAGTATGTAAGTATGGTGGGTCAGCCAGGCCTTAAGTTAATGAACATCATGCCCATAAGCAGAGTCTGACACCACAACAGTTGACCAGGGAAAATCAGAGTGAACTGAAAGAGGCCTAGAAGGTCTTTTGTCCCACAAGCAATTTCAACCCTCCCCACATATTCATATGCTTCTTCCTTTCTTTTCTTGCTAGCGCTTATTCACTATTCGACACCCTATATATTTTACTTATGTTTTGTTATTGTTATACACAAAGTCAGGGTTCTGTCTGTTTTATAAATATGTCTACTCCTAGTGCTTGGTAACTACAGGTGTTCAACAGTATTTATTGAATGAATCAGTAATGGAAGAGTACTCTCCCCATGTAAATGAGTCATTCAATCTAGTTTGCTCAAGTAATCAATTGAGAAAAGTGGTTCTCCAATATATTACTCTTTTACCTTTGCCCCTAGAAGCTTCCAGGCTGGAGAATGACTCAGAAGAAAGGAATCTGAAGGAATATGCAGGAGCTGTAGAGTAAAATCGAGTGTGGGGCTAAGGAATCAGAGAATAGGTAAATTTACCCATATTTAGGAATTTTTTAAAAAGCTAGACTAACGTTCAAGAAACAGATCATTAAAAATGAAATATTTCTTAAGGTTTTATAACTTAATCATACCTGTAAGTTTTGCTCTACCGTCTCTCTTAACAACAATAAATTCTTCAAACAAACAAACTAAAAAGGTTCAGTGACAGCAGAAAGTAGAAAATGATACTGTCCTAAATCAAAAGAAGAAGAAAGACAAGGAATTAAGAAGTAATGACTTTGAAACATAAGGCCAGCTTAGAGAATGCACAGAGACAAGGCAGGCACTGAGACTCTCCATGAAATGGCAGAAACAAACAAAATTCCTACTATGACAGAAAAAGTGTCATCACCATCTTCTCCTTCTTCTCCATCATATCCAATCCAAGCAGCTGCTTAATCCTGCTGGTGTTCATACTTTAGTAATATTCTCAAATCAGATTTTTCTTTCATATCCTAAAAGCCATTACCTTAGTTCAAAGCCTTGTCATTTTCCCATAGTAATGCAATGTTACTATGTCTCCAGGTTTACCTGCCTCCCACCTATCTTTCCCTAGTCCTCAGAACAAATCTGACCATTTTTACTCTTCGGTATAAAACCAGAGGCTCCTCTCCAGCCCATTAGAACAAATCTGACCATTTTTACTCTTCAGCATAAAACCAGAGGCTCCTCCCCAGCCCATAAGAATGATTTCCACTAAAGTTATATTTTCAAACCATTCTCTAATGATGTATAGAAATATTCACAATAAGCCCTAAATGTGAATTCCGTAAGTACAAAGGTAATGCCTATCTTTATAGCTCAACCTTGAACAACTGACACAGTTTCTAGGCACCACAGCATTTAATACATGTTTCACAAATAAATAAAGATATAAAATATGCAGAATGCAATCCTAATAATGTAAAACATATTTATATGAAAAACATTTATTTTTATTTTATTTTTGCATTCTATTTTAACTTTCAAAATTTACCATGAAAGTTTTTTCTTCTCTGTACTGAGATTCAACAATACAAACAAAAACAAAACAAAGGGAATAGAACAAAAACCGTGCACCTGACAAATCAGCAGCGTGGGGCATAAAGGGAAGTACAACACCCTCATGATACCACCTTGGACTCTTCATCTACCTGCTCTGACTCTGCCCTCACTTCCTACCACTCCTCTATCCCCTGGAAGAGTGAGCGGTGACAAGCCACACATTTCTTCACATTTCTATCTGCCATCTCCTCTCTCACCATACTATCTAGTATTCCCAGCATGGTAGTCTGTGTTCTTGCCACCTTTTTATTTCTAGGGCAAAGCACAATTTCCAGTAAAGGACAGCATATTATATGTTGATGTAAATTAATTCTAAAATCATACTTATCTAATAGGGTTGTTGTGAGGACTAAATGAGAAAATGCATGTAAAACGTGCCTGACACATAATAAGCACTCAATAAACGAACATAGTTATTAACTATTATCAATGTGATCATGTAGTAGTTACTTTGCTCCCTTAGCCACAATCATCTTAAATTGTGGATAACCTGCCCACATACTCATCCTCCTGAAATGAGAAAGAGCTTAAAGCAGTTTGGGAACTATAAATCACTAAACAAACATTGATTATTATCATTATAATTATGAGGATGATTACGTGCCATTTTCCTTGTGAGTCTTGCCTACAGTAAGTTTACAGTAAGGTCACATTACCTTTGCTGATGTTTCAAACCATCCTACAAAACCGTGCTCCTTGCAGAACTGGTCCATCTTGAGGCCATTGTTCATGAGCATATCCTTCCCCTGGTCACATTTGTTGGCCAACAAAACCACTGAAACTGGTTTTCCATTAGGGAGACTTAACTTTGAGTCCAAATCATTTTTCCACTTTGTCACTGCTTCAAATGTAGCTGGCCTGGTGACATCAAAGACGATAAACGCACCCATGGCTTCGCGGTAGTAGACCCTTGTCATGTTTCCAAATCTTTCTTGACCTATCACCAAAAAGAAATAGAAATCAAAAACTTATTATGATTGTAAACCAAATCACATAGTGTAACCTTATGAAGCCTCCAGCATGAGCTGATCACTGAATAAAGTGCTTCTTTGCTTTTTTTTAAAGAATGAGCTAAATATGCAATCATGCAGCTTTGTTCTCGATCTTTGAGTCCAAAGGGGATTCATTCATTTAACAAGTATTTATTGAAACTTTTGTATTCCATGTAATGTTCTAGAACTGTGCTAATACAGTATTCCACTAGCCACATATGGCAATGTATATAACATATAAAACTAATTAAAATTTAAAATTCAGTTTCTCAGTCACACTAGCTGGTCACATTTCAAGTGTTCAATAACCACATATGGCTAGTAGCTACAGTATTGCACAATTTCAATATAGAACATTTCCATTATCACAGAGCATTCTATGGCAGGGGCCTCCAATATTTTTGGCACCAGGGACCAGTGCTCCTATGAGAATCTAATGCCCGATGATCTGAGGTGGAGCTGAGGCAGTGATGCTAGGGCTGGGGAGCAGCTGCAAATACAGTTGACACTTCGCTCACTTGCCTGCTGCTCACCTCCTGCCATGTGGCCCGGTTCCTGACAACAGGTCACAGACTGGTACTGGGTCCCTTGTTCTATGGGACAGCACTGTTCTTAATAACTGTGATACAATGATTAGAACATGAAAATCTCTGCTGTCATGTTATGGAGCCTACATTTTAGTGGGATAATAGATTATAAATTATAAACACAGTAAATAACTAAATTATGTAGTATGTTTAAAAAAAAGGACACCACATTCAACTCCAATTACAGGTAATCATCATAGCTACATTTATTGTATGTTTACTAACCATTAGAAATGTGATTTATGTAAGTGATCATGAAGGTATAATTATTATCGCTATTTTTAAAGTAAGAAAATTGAGATTTAACGAGGCTAAGTAACTTGTTCAAATTATATAGATTAATAAGCTTTGGAAGTAGAAATTCAAATCAGAGCTTTTTGAATCCAGAGTCCTTTATCAACACTGAATATTTTCAACTACTAAACCATAGTTATACTAGCTCCTCTCCAGGTTTATGTGCCAGGAGTGTCCAGTCCAACTCACTTAAATAGATAACAGATATTTACATGACAATGCCAGTCTCTGGGCAACATGCCAAGAATTCACCAGTAAACTAGCTGACCTCTACCCTTAAGTAGTCTACAATCTACTGAATAAAGAAAGTTCTCTGATACAGAAAGAGGAGAAAGGGGGGAAGGATGAAGGAAAGAAATAAGTAAATAAGTAAGTAATAAAAAAGAAAGAAAGAAAGAAAGAAAGAAAGAAAGAAAGAAAGAAAGAAAGAAAGAAAGAAAGAAAGAAAGAAAAGAAAGAAGAAAAGAAAGAAAGAAAGAAAGAAAGAAAGTTTGGCCTTACTTAGACAAATTCACTAAAATCAGCTCTGCTCTGATTCTTAATTTTTAAGTGCATAATGGCAAGTTTCTTAAACACTCTAAGCTTAGCCTTCTTCACTTGCAAAATGGCAATAATAGAGGTACCTCAAAGGTTGTCATGAGAATGAAATGAATTAACATATGCAAAGCAACCAGCACAGTACTTTAGAACTACCTGGTATTTGAGTTTTCTCTCCTTCCTCCAGTATGTTAAAAATTATGAAAGACAATATGATATAGGTAGTGAAATCATAGTTTCAGACCAGACTTTACAACAAAAAATTACAGGTATTTCAGCTGATTAACAAAAATGAATAAAATCCTATCCACTGGTAGGATTCTGTCACTCTGTCCACTGGTAGTTGCTGAAGACAAGGGATAATGAAGACTGGGTTTATATTTTCTGAACCAAAAAACTCCAGAAGTGTATGACCAGACAAAGATCTTTTATTCTAAATTGGGAATTTGTGTTCAGAATCTTATAAAGTTAACTAAATTAAAACAAAGTTAGATATGTATTCAATAAACCAACTTAGAATGAAATGCTGAAACAGGCATGTATCTGAGAACATACAGGTCAACAAACCTCTAAGAGCACTTAGACTTAACTTTGAGCTCAAGATTTTATGATGATGAGTTTTAATTCAAGTTACCAAACGCTTTTGTAAGTTGTTATGTTCATATTGGCATTAGCGTTGTGGATTGTAAGAGAAAATGATCCATCCATAAGCCATAACTGGTCTGTAAAAATGTATAGTCAAAGGTTCCTGTCATCCTGTGTAAACCTGTGTGCTCAAGCATGTATCATTGAAAAAATATTTTGTCAGGGCCAGCAAGTGATGATCCTAAAACATTTCTTACATGTTGTATACTACACAAACAATTTTTCTTTAATGTTCACAGTCATCCAGTCAATGAAAGAAGGATATATTATATATATCACATGACATACAACTCTAAACTTTCTTTCTTCTCAAATGAGTTTTACATTTCTTTTCCTTTTTTTTTTTTTTTTTAGTTTCTGATGCAAACAGTGATCTCTTTTGATGCCAGTGAGGGTAGCCACAACACTTCAGGAAGATGAGAAAAAAAGCCCTCTGTGATCATTCATGATTCTGAAGGCCTCTAGGCTTTGCAAGGATATCTTATGATCCCTTTCAGGGAGCTAATCAGATGAAGGACAAAGTCATGGGTTATTCAATAATCTACTTGTCCAGAGGTTTTCATAGCAGAGTAAGGCAGTCCTCAAGAGGAAAGATTTTACATTTCGAATATATGGCGAAGGGTCATTTTTGAGACTATGCGAAAAAGCAATTATATAAGTTTAACACCTTCATAGGAATTCAAAAAGGGAAAGAGTGTGTGTGTGCGTGTGTGCGTGTGTATGAGGGTATGTGTGTCAGATGAGAAACAAGAAGAAAAAAGCATGTTTCTAGAAAGAAAAGACCTTTGTTTTTGAGGTCACTGGGCCAGCAGACTTGGAAAGTTTGTTTTCTTGGCGTTCCAGCAAGAGGTCACATTCAGACCAGGGCATTTCTAACGCTCACATTCTATCCTTCCTATCCTGTCAGCTGATAGCCCTCTCTGCTGTTTCTTATTAAAAGAATGAGAATCATGTGACTTTTAGTGAGTGCCTACATATGGGCAAAGTGGAGACCTGATAAATTTATCATAGGTCATTTACTTAAAAAAAAAAAGTCCATAGTTGAATAATCTCTCTTGAAGTTAGATCATTCATTCAACACACATTTACTGAATAGTGAATACAGTCCAGGCTCTGTGTTTTGTGCTTGAAATAAATAGTTTTCTGTCCTTGAGGAACTTTGAAACTAAGAAGTGTCATACTGAATGCGTGCACTGAAAATGATCTAATTCACCATATAGGTCCCTGCTTCTCTTAGTCTCTAAACACACACTCCATAGCCAGCTTGTGGCTCATGATTCAGCTTCCAGCTTGGAGGGATATTAAATGACAAAGCAATCAGCCGAATCACAAAAAATACAATGGTTCTACATAGTAACAATGTGGATAACCTCGCTACTGAAGGCACTAACTCAAAGGGTCAGAAGACACGGGTCTTAATTTTAATCACTGGTCACCAGTGCAGGCTTAGACAAATGTATTTCTCTCCCTGAGACCCAGTTTTCTCATCTGTGAAATGAAGTTGTTCTCACTGATATCCACAGTCCCTTCCTGCAAACATGCCTTCTAGCTATGATAGCACCATTAAATCAACACTTGTACCTCTGTCTCAATTGCCTGAAATGGTCCATTTGGTGTCAGGGACTCCGTTAAAAATATACACAAGCAACACAACCATAATGTGTATTTAATGATATTTTCACTTGGTAATTAATATTATATAGATGCTCTCAGCGTGCACAACCAAGCAGTGAATATTCTCGACAGGCATCAAAACAAGAAGTATGTTGGGAAGTATGCTGGGTTTTCTCATTGGTCAAATAAGGAAACTGAATTGGATACCCTAAACTATTGCCTCTGGCAACACCTTTTTTATCAACATCTCCCAGATGCAGGCGTCAAAATTTGTACCTCTTTTTCTTCCTATGTTTTCCACTCTGGTTCCTGGTATTGCTGTCTACACTGGCACCCAGAATGGTACCTTCAAGTCATCTTCCAACTCCTTCCCAATCCCCATACCCAAAGGGTCTCCAACATCCTACCAACACTTCTATTTCAGAAGTGGCTCTTGATCTGTCCCCTGCTCTCCAACAGCATTGCCACTGCTCCAGTTCAGGCCCTTATTGCTTCTCACCTGGACCCCTGACAGCTCCCTAATGTCAGCTTTCAGCATCTCAGTTCTCATCACTCCCACTCTCCCTTAAAATAAATATAAACTCAGGTCTTCAGACAGTTGCCATTTTGGCAGCACAAGAAATCACCTGATGAGTATATATCCAAAGAAAAAGAAATTGCTACCTTAAAGAGATATCTGCACATACATGTTCACTGGGACATTATTGACAATAGTCAAGACAAAGAAGCAACCTAAGTGTCCATAGACAGAAGAATGAATAAAGAAAATGTGGTACAAACACTGGAATATTACTCACCATAAAAAAAGAAGGAAATCTTGCCTTTTGTGACAGCGTGGGCAAGTGTTATGAGAGCACTACGTTAGGAAAATAAGTCAGACAAAGAAAGAAAAATACTGTATGATTTCTTATACATGGGCTCTAAAAAATCCAAACTCATAGAAACAGAAAGTACAATGGTGGTTGCCAGAGGCTGGAGATGGGGGAAATGGGGAGATGTTGGTCAAAGCGTATAGACTTCTAGTTATAGATAATAAGTTCTAGGAATCTGACATATAGCATAGTGACTATAGTTAGCAATACCATATTATATACTTGAAAGTTGTTAAGAGAGTAGATTTTAAATGTTCTCACCACACACATACACACACACACACACACACACACACACACACAGAGGTAATCACATGAGGTGACAAAGGCATTAACTATTCTGCAACAGGTATCAAACTATCACACTGTACACTTTAAATTTACACAAGGTTATATGTCGATAAACCTGGGAAAAAATATCTAAGGTATTTATCAAATACCCATTCCAGGGCTACACTCCTCAAAGATTCTTATTGTGTTGGCTTTGTAGGGGGCCCAGGAATCTGTTTTTATTTTAAGCACTCCCTAGGTAAAGTCTTAAAACTCTATTTCTATCAGAATCCACTTTCAAAATGTAAATATTATCATTATGCTTTGCTGCTTTAGCGCTTCAATGACTCTACTTAAAAACAGACACATTTATTAACACTACACATGAAAAATCGTTGGCTCCAAACACCTCATATCACTTCCTTCAAAGTGCTTCATGGACAAACCACACTGAATAACTTGTTCTTTGGAAAACACATCCTGTATTACTCCCTGGAATTTCTAGGGTTTTTTTCGCATCTCTGTTCTCAAAGCCTGAATTCCCTCCCCATCTCTCCTCCCACCCTGTTCAATGAAATCCTAAGCATCCTCTCATTGTGCCCTGAAATGTCACACATTTGTGTAACCTCCCCTGTCCTGCCAGCTGGAATCAGTGACTCCCTTTTATGACCCCAAGAGTGTTCTTTATCCTATGCCATTCACACCTACCATGCTGTGTATTCATGCTTCTAACTCCAACATGGCATTGTAAAAACCTAGGGAACAGGGTGATCATGTTTTAATGTTGTAAATCTGAGGCCTATTTCTCCATCTTTTGGATCTAGTAAGAGCTCAATATACTGCGGTAGAAATAAACCAAAACTAAGATTTCTTCCAATATTCAACATTGTCATGTCTTCATGAACTAGTCCTGCATATGAATGTGCTTATTCTACATTCTACTTTCATTTCCAGTAAATAATCAATAGGTGTTCAATGATGATGAAAATTAACATTCTAACAGGGTTATGTGCCTATCTGTTGCAAGAAGTTTCAGACTAGAATATTTTTTTTTTCATAATCATTCTCATCTTCTTAAGAAATACTACCTTGTAACCAACTTACTCTATTCCAAAATATATATGCATATATATTTTGGGAGTCAGTAGAGCTAAATGTGTCAGCAAGATATGCTCTTTACTTTTAGGGAGTAATAGTACGAAAAGCAGGAAGATAAAGCCAAAAATAAATATGGACCTTGTACAAGGGCCTTAAGAAAAAACAAACAAACAAACTATCCAATTGATAAAATGATTAAATAGCCACTGAATTTATAATGGCTTAAAACGGTTTTGAAGGCTCAGGGAAACCCATATTCTAGGATCAGAGTCAGGCTGACATCCTGGTGAGCAAGATTCACTCCAGTTTTTAAGATCCCATCTGACCCTCTGCTATGGTTCTGAAACATCTTCATCTTCTTTCTTATCTTCTTTCTTCTCTTCTCTTCTTTCTTCTCTATCAAATCACTGACAGAAAAGTGTCAATCAGTCACCATTCTTCCAAGTCACCTAAGGCAGCGGTCCCCAATCTTTTTGGCACCAGGGACCAGTGCTCCTTTGAGAATCTAATGCCCAATGATCTGAGGTAGAAATGAGATGGCGATGCTAGTGCTGAGGAGCAGCTGCAAATACAGATGAAGCTTTGTTCGCTTGCCCACTGTTCACCTCCTGCTGTACAGCCCTGTTCTTGACAGGCCTCTGACCCATGGCCTGGGGGTTGGGGACCCCTCACTTAAGGCTTATATCCTGAAATTAACCTTGTGTAATCTTCCCCTACAAAATTACTCGTCTCCCCCTACAAAATTACTCGCCTCCCCCTGAACCAAGTTTCTGCAGACCCATGACAAACACTGCACTCTCTACACAATAAGGGTCACTGAGTCTCCTTATTGAGTAAAGGAATAACCTGTAATTCTTTATCCCCTCCCAGTGGATACCTGCAGACTTAACAAGCCTCTAAGAGTCATCCTCTGTCATGTTTCTTGCATTCATCATTTTCCTTCCACTCCCACTGAAATCACTTTAGTTAGGTCTGTCTCATCTCATTCATTTATTTAACAACAACAAAAAAATCTGAATACTTATTATTTCCCAAGCACTATTCTAGCAACTATTAAAAAAAAAAAAAGCAATTGAAAATCCTTGCCCTCAGTAAGCTTATATTCTAGTGAAAAGAGATAACCAAAAAAGTAGGCAAGGGTACATATAATACATTATCTGGTGAAAAGTGCTATGGAGAAAAATAAAGCAGAAAAAGAGAAGAGGGTATGTGGGTATCATTTGAGTAAAAAAAGAGATAAAGGAGCAAGCCATATGGATACTTAGGAGAAGAGGGTTTTAGACAGAGGGAACTGCAAGTACAAAGATGCTGAGGCACAAATGTGTCTGGCAAGTGTTTGGAGAACACAAAGGAGAGGACTGAGCTAGGGGAAGAGGAGTGCATGCTGAGGCAGGCAGATCACAGGGTCCAGACTGTAGATAGTTTGGAGCTGTAAAGCAGATGCCTTTTATTCTGCAGGAGAGAGGAAAGCACTGAAGAATGGTGAGCAGATGAAAAGCATGAAATGACAGGAGTAAATGGTTAACTATGGCTACTGCACTGAGGAATGACTTACAGGAGTCGAGGTTGGAAGTGGGGAGTTGATAATCTAGGCAAGAGATAGATAATGATTTAACCAAAGTGACAGTGGTGAAGGCGGTAAATGCTGATCGTTTTATGGATATATTCGAAGATGAGATGATAGATGGGATATAGATTATGATATGACTCAAGCACGACTCTCAAACTTTTGGGTTGAATTATTGAAAGTATGAAGTTGATCTTAGCTAAGATTGAGAAGACTTTTCGAGGTGAAGGTTTCATGGAAGTAGATCAAATTCTGACAAGTTTGAGATGTCTGTTAGACAGGTATGTTAGGTAAGTAGTTGAATATATGAGACTGAAGTTCCAGGGGTGGTCAGGGCTGAGATTTAACTTGTACTTGAAATTCTGTACACCTCCACCAGTTTCACTTTTCAAAGATCTGTTTTCACCCTATCGTTTTCATAATTAAACACTTTCAGGAACCCACTACTGCCTACAGCAGGTACCCAAAACTGAAGATGCTGATAACATCTTATGTCACACATATGAGATTTAAAGTAATTTGAACTACTTCCCAACAGTTATGAATTGGAAGATATCTAATAAAACAGATATTGGAATGTCTTGAAAACTCATAACATTCAGAAATACGGGGTCCACATTATATAAATAAAGTTTAGGAGTTAGTTTATTTGACCTGACCAGTACCAAACACACAATATAAAGAAAAAAAAATTGCTGAGATGCTATTCCTTTAGCATTGTTTTATATGACAAAAACACTGCCTTAAATTTGTGTTTTTATACTGGTTTTATGAAAATAAGTCTAACAAAATATTTGGAATTCGGTAAAATTTCTGTAATTTTATTTTAAAAGAATTTCTTGCTATTGATCCGTTCTTCTTATAGTAAAGCTCTTATGAATGGTTATCTAGAATCCCATGTTTGTTTCTTTGCATTAAAATACCCTTAAACAGACTTGGCCTTGTTGTACTGCATCCATCTAGCTGTATGTGAAGCTGTGTCGAGAAACAAAATGGGAGCCAGGATTATGGGAAAGCTTTGGTCCCATTTCCTAGGGTGGTCCAGTACTGGCAACAGATTTTTCAGAAGCTTTTGAAAGATGAACAAGTGTTTGCCAGGCAAAGCTCATTTATTTTACCCCTGGGCTCCTATGTAATTTTCAACGTTGCACACTTTGATCTACAGGTTAAAGGCTAACCCTTAGATAGAGATCAGAGTCTTGCCCAAAACTATGCCTTGTAAGGCTCTGCTAAATTCTGTTTCTTACTCTCATTCATACTCACTTCATGGCACCCTCACTGGGACATACCCTCCCCTTTATTCTCTACCTAAATTCTACCTATTCTTTAAGGTTGTACCAAACCTTATCTTCTTGGATCCTTTTCTGACTACTTGGCCCCACATTCAACTCCTTCTCCCTCTGTACTTACAGAGCACTGACACTGTATTACTTGCTTGCCCTGCCTTGTACTGTTTTTTATGTGCTGCAAACCTCTGCAGCCTGCATCCCTAATTATACTGGAGACTCTCTAAACCCACATGGAATAACTCAATTACTGTCCCCTTATGTCTCCATAGTACATACACTCTGAAAGGTTCTTAGTCTATGCTCACAAAGAGCTTGCAAAATAGAATGGAACTGGTAATAGGTAATACAAGTACTCTTTACATAATGAAGTAACAATTAATATCGACTTATTATTTGTGAGAGGGAACCCCAGAAGGGAGAGGAGTGGACTGAATAAAGCAAGATCTCTGACTCAACTCATTTACTTTTTATGCCTACTAAACTTCTGCTCGTTCTCAAGATTCACTCTGAAAAAATCTGTTCCCAATTCAGAACCACCCAAGCTCTTTGTGCAGTTTCTTTAGTTCCCCATAAACAATGACTCTCATTGCATCTTACCACTGGTCATCTTTTATAGGCAAATCTTACCTATATTCAACAAGAAGGTAAAGCTAGATGCAGGCAGTTTCAAAAGCTGAAAATGAGTTTCTACATTATACAAGATAAGTTTTTCATCGGTCATCTTGAGAGAGCAGATTTATGCAAGGCTGATGAGAAAGAAAGGTTCAATAATGAATCGGGATAACATAGACTTCAAAAAGTAGAGACTCAGAGCAAAAAGTAATAATTCTAGTTTCTCTCAGACATTTGAAATGATTGATTCTCCTCCTCTTAAACGCTTTTCCCTTTGCTTTCAAAACCTGCCTTTGCTTGGTTCTCCTCCTACATGGTGTTTTTCCTTTTCTTTGCTGACTCCACAGTCATTTCATTAAATTATGTAACAAATAACTCGTGGCAAGTTCTGCTAAAAATCACGAAGGAATAACTCATGGAAAGTTCTTCTAAAAATCACGAAGGAATAACTTGTGGCAAGTTCTGCTAAAAATCACGAATGATATTTAGAGAAGTACAAAATAACTGATGTATTGCTAAAGGGAGGAGTGCTAGAAGGGAATAAAGAGAAGATGCATGAAATTCAAGGGAGGAAGTTACCACTGGAATGAGAGAATTAAGGAAATCTATGCAGAGAGTTGCCCTTTCAGATGGGTCTTAAACATGAGGTAGGATTTGGATGTGTAGAAATAAAGGGAAGGGCATGTGAACCAGCAAGAAGAGCAGGAGCAAAGGCAGAGGCAATAAACATGGAGCATGAGTAGGAATAGCAAGGAGTTCAAATGGCCAGATTTTAAGCCTCATAATGGAGGGTGAGGGGCAATTATATTAGGAATGCTATTTGAAGCCAGACTCTGGATGACTCTGGGTGCCCATAGGGCTAGGTGCCTACCAAATTCGATTACTTTTGTGCCCAGTTGCTAAAAAACAGTTATTTATTATTCAAATCTCATCATTAATAAATCAAAAAAGCCTGCATTATAATCCCAGTTCTATCATTAACTAGGATGATGGGCCTGAGAAACTAATGTGAACCTTCTTTTCAAAGCATAGCTCCTCATCTGTAAAATAAAGGATTTGGTTTGATGAGCCCCCTAAGTTTTAACTCTGTGAAAATGACCTTTCAAGAAGCAATTACTTCATATACTGTATCTAAAAATCATAAAGATACAGTTTGGTCATTTGACCTCCAAACAAATGATATTTCACTCCAAATTTTGAAAACTTCATTAAATGAACAGTTTTTAAGAATGGTCTTTAAGGTCACTTCTCAGTTTTTATGGTGAAAAAAATAATAGAATGCCACCTTAAGTGATTATCATATTTACTGATTCTAAAATGTATGCATTTTTATATGTCGATGTTCATAAAATTATGAAATCTTTCAAGCATGAACAAAGTTTATAAATTTTGTTTTATTGAAGAATTTTTACAATAATATATCTTAATTAAAACAATAATGAACTAGGTGACTGAAAAACTTTATTGAACAAATACTCATTGAGCACCAACTAGCAAGTTCCAAGTACTATCCTAGGACCTAGGTTACACTGTGGAGGGAAAAGACATTCCAACGCAGTAGAAGAAAGTCTAATCTGAGGTAAGCATGGGATGTTATGGGAACAGAGAAACAATGTCTCCCTCAGTCACAGGGGTTCAATGGAGACTTCTTGAAGGAAGTGAGATTCTGAAAGTGATGGGGATCCACTGAAGGATGCCAAACTAGAATACCTAATTGGAGAATGATACTATGCTGAGATGTCTCACCCTTGTGGATTACAAACTGATGGGTGAGAAAACTTGAGGAAGGGATGGGTATTTAGGAAGCTGCTACAGTAGTTCAAATGAGTGGTAAAGACCCGGCTACTAAAAAAAGGAATAAAGTTATTTTTCAAGATAGGATTTGATTAACACCCGAGGGAGTGGGGAATGGTGGAAGTTAAAACCTGAGTTATTGTCAAAGAGTAATTTAAAATCATATAATTTCTTAACCAAATTCTCAAACAGCTGAAAAAAATTAATTAGTGGAACTCAATCCTTTGGAACCTCAAACAACAATTACAGATATGACCTTGTCTAGTAGAGGGAGACTACTCTAGAACACCAACCTAGAAGATGAGGATCTTCCCTTGACAGAATAAAACTGATTTCTACCCCAGAAGTGGTAGGGCCACCATATCCTTCCAGGAATTTGCATCTCAGAATCAAAGAGAGTGAAAGAAATAAAAAGAGTTCTCTCAATGGTTTGAAGGCTTTGCAGGATTCCCCAAAGTTAATCACGAGAAGAGGGGAAGAAAGGCTTCTAAGCCTACCAGGAGACAGCTATTCTCAAAACTTTTTCAGGTGTGCAATGATTCTAATGTCAACCCCAGTGACTGCTGAACACCAAACCACTTTTATTGAACAACCAGTATGTAACAAGCACCATGGTCTACTTACACTTGGCCCAGTTTCCTCACCTATAAAACTGGAAATAGCAAGACCCAGTTCCTAGAATTACTGTAGTGTTTAAACTGCAAAGATTGCCATGACAAACTGATAAATGGAAGGAATCGTCACTCTTAATCGTTAGCTTAGCATACATGTTCCATCTTGACTCGCTGCTTCATTTCACCAGCTCTCTCCTCACACACGGTGATCTCTAGCTAGGCCAGATCCCCCACAGTCCTCATGGTGCCTTCTCACCTCCATGCCATGGTTGAGGTAAGCCCCCTTTTTCTACGTTCTCTTCATGCCTGCCACTTCCCATTCAGAGTGCTTTCAAAACAGTAATTAAATAATTATCTCCATGATTATCTCTTAAAATCTTTATACCCTACTAGACTATCAGATTCCACAAGAGCAAAAATTATTCCATTTCGTTTCCCCTAAATCTCTCTGCTTATTGAGTGAATGAATAAATTTTTCCAGGTAAGATCTTATACCTCTTAAATCATCAAGTTTTAAAACTATTTGGATACAATGCAGTAAAACAAAAACAATATTTAATGAGACCCTCTGACCCTCAATGAGAGTAACTGTGTTCCTGACAAGGCCACAATGAGACAGATCCTGGGTTTCCTTTTGACATGGCCAAGCCTCAAGGACTCCAGTCACTTTTCACTAGCTCAGACCCCACAAACTCCTCCCTCAATAGCTCCATGACTTAGAATCTGTCCTCCTCCTAGTCATCAGCCCTCCTATTACCTCACCCCACCACTTCAATTCTTCTCATCATGATATCTATAATCTACAAGCAATTGGAAGCCACTAAAACAACATCCTAGGAAGATAAACTTGACCTTGGTACACATAAGAACTAGAGGAAGAGGAGACCAGAACCAGCCAGCTGGCTATGACAGCAGAACAGTTAAATCATAATAGTCCCTGGTTGAGGGCAGTGAGTGGCAAGAGAGGCATAATCACAATCTGACTTGGAGACTGATGGTGTGGGAGAATCAAAGGAGAAAGAGAAAAGATGACAGAGGTTTCAAGTCTAAGTGACTAAGACAAAGGTAGTATAGTTAACACAAACCAGAAAGTCCAGTGTGTGGGGAAAGATGTCCAGTTTAGACTTACAAATAGTATCCTTTACTACTTAACTCATTAAGTGGGTTGATTGTAGATATTCTCTATTTGTATTCCTTTGTTGTCATTGTTTTCTTTTGTACTTTCCAATTTTGCTACATTGAGCATATGCTACTTTATTAATAATAAAAAAAAAACAATCCTGTTTTTTTATGCAACTCTGCTATGACATATTGATCTTACAAGATAAGTGAGATACCATAAAGAAGATGCTCGCACGAAGGCAGAACTGTAGGTTTGAAGCTCATAAGTGCTGCTTCTTCCCAATGCCCTCCTCTCAAACGACTTAGCTTTCTTTGGTCAGGCTACTATGTGCTCTCCTGTCAGAACTAGTCCTCTAAAACCTAGATGAAGGGACATGTCCCACATGCCTAATGTACATGCATCTATGATAAATGGAGATGCTAATGATTGGCCTGCAAGAAGCCCTGAGGAGTTTCCCCACACCTCCCTACTTTGAAAGTTCATTGTTTTGCTCCATGTATACATTATTTACCCATAAGCACATATCATGTTAGTCCGTGTGGTATTTAGAAAATCTATAATTATCCAGGCAAGAAACAAGGCAATAAACTGCCCATTGCCCAACAGAGAGCGGCCACTATTTGATGTGCTTTTCTTTCTTTTGCCTGACATAGTAGTCACCAAATTTAGCTCTTTCTGCATATCTAGATCTATTACATTGATATTTAAGACCCTTCTTCTAAAACTCCTTGGAGAAGTACAGTATTTTGAAATAGATACTGAAGAGATGATCAAGTCCAAACTCTTCCCTCAGTTGAATTCACAATGTGGAAGTATCTTCCAATCTGTAAAGTAACACACCACTGTGACCCAGATGAATCTCACAGCCACTGGTGTGAGGAGTCAGTGTTCCAGGGCTCCTGACTCTCTGCCCATATATATGCGTGCTAGAATACATATAATGTTGGCATTAAGCAGACCGTCCGTTCCTATTCAACTCTGCCACTTGCTAGCTCTTGCGACCTTGGGAAAGTCCTTCACTTCTCTGACTCTTGATCTTCTCTAATATAAAATAGGGTTAACATAACCTGCTCTATCTATACCCTCAGTTATGCTGAGAAAATTAAGCAGGAAAATGTATGTAAACGTAATTTGTAATAATAATTAAAACAACAAGAGTAATAGCTAACATATATTCAGCATTTATTACATATGAGGAACAGCTTGACATGAATTAATTCATTTCATTCTTTTAAAAATTCTAAGATGCAGATTCTGCTATTGCCCCTGGTTTATAGACAGGAAACCATGACAGGGAAGTTAAATAATTTGCCCAAGTTGCTTGGAATAAGAAGTTGAAATAAACTACCACATACTACTTGGGCACAGTGAGAATATACTAAAACTGATAGAGATGGCAAGAGATAAATAATACAAACATATAATATCACAGAAAAATCAAACAATTGCCATTTTATACATGGGACAGCTGAGGTCCAGCAAAGTTTCATGGCTTGCCCGATGTCAAGTGTTATATATTTAGAATATCTATAATTTAGAATATGTCTAAAGTATTCTATTTTTAAATTGTGAGAAGTAGAGCAAAGCTGTTAGGAACCTGGGTGCTGAATTCAATGGCCAAGTTTTAAATTCCAGTACTACCACTTAAACAGCTATTGTACTGAGATATTAAAAACTAAATATGTGTGGACAATTGTAATAAATGGTTAAGAAATGTTAGCTACTATTACTCTGTTCCCATTCCTTCAGCTAGGTCTCAAAGCACATCAAGAGTTCTAGAGAAAGTTGTTTAGTTCTCTTTGAAAGTACTAATAGAGTAATTATAGTATTAGAGATTAGAGAGGAGTAGGAAAAAAAAAATCTCAAGTGTGAACTTTTTGTTTACTTTTTTCTGATAAATCTATAAAAAGAATTGAACCTATAACCAAGAATCAAATTTTCAGAAATACATTTACATTCCATCTCCTTCCACTGTCTTCACAGTGGGACTGAATATTATCTAAAAACCAATCAGCCATAGGAAGGAGAAGGCAAAGATAACCCTTCCACTGAAAAAGTAACTCCTTTAAAGGGGAAGAAGGCATAAGCCTTGTAGATCGCCTATGCACCAAGCACTCACAAGACTATAGCCATAAAGAACATAGCTTGATTCCAAGCCAGACAGAACTAGGTCAGCTCTGGCTCTACCACTTATTAGCTGTGTGGCCTTGGGCAAAGTAACTCAGTTTTTCTCATTTTATCAAGAGCTTCTAAATCCAGAGCTAGCCCAGCTTCTCCTTTAGGGTAGAATCACTGGGACTCAGGGAGATGGCTGTCTCCTATAGGGTTTGTGGGATTCATCGAACTGGGTTCAAGGTCAAGTTCACAAGCCCTGAAAGGTACTTTCTGGTGTCTTTCAGGATCAGACTGGCGAGTCTAAGTGGCTATATGATATATATCATAGGAGTTTGTTGGACAAATGGGGCCCGACTTGGCATTGAACCAAATGAATATTGAGACCGAGCTAAGATTCCCTCTATAGAAAATGGATCTGATATTCCATCAGGACACGCAGATCTCTATCTCATCTATACTCCCAACTCTCTCAAAGTGAGGCCCAATAGCCTTCACTACCTGTTGCTTCCAGATATACACCAGAGTTGAACACAAAGGAGAGAGAGAAGCATTCTTATGTTTGAAGAGACAAGTTGAATTTGAAAGTACAATAAAGTAAACTTAACTGACTGAAGTGTGGGTGGACAGCTGAGGCTGGATTTCACAGGTACTCACTCCTTACGGGGTACCTATGAAGCCTGAAACATGTCAGTACTATGCTCCAGACATCCCAGAGTGGCCTAGCTTCTCCCAACCAGCTTTGCCTGCTGCCCAACTTCTAACTCAGCCTACAAGGCCTTTAGGCTGGAGGCTGCCAGAGAGAGGTTACCATAGAACATCAGAGCTCTGGGACAAAGGAGCTCCCCTACTGAGATGATGCACACGGCCATATCTGTAGAACTGACTTTCCCAGGCTCCTCAGACTTCTTGTCTACACAGGCTTCTGTGACTGTAGCCTTTACAGCAACCTTTGTCCAGAACCATGTCTCAGGAGGCATTTCTAAGTTTAGGAGTTAAATTGCTCATGACAGTGTGTTGTAATATGAGTAAAGCTAAAAAACGGTGCTGTTTTGGAACAGATTATATGGATAACATAGAAATCATCATTTATTAGGATTTAATCACACATTTATATCATATCCTCCTTGCCTAGCATTTATACATGCTCAAAAAAATAAATAATAGCTAGCGTAACAATAATCCTGGTTGCTCTCCTAAATAGTAGGTACTGTCACCTTTCGATGGCATTTCTTGGTTACTCATCTCTCATTGGTTGGGAGAAAGCATTCTGCTTATTTACAGATAAAATAACTGATCCCAAGAAGTTAAGGAACTTGCCTAAAATCACCCAGGACATATGGACTAAAACAAGGACTCAGACAGAGAGGCAATTTGACTCTGGAATTTAGGCTCTTAGGCACTGAGATCCATGGACATTATATAACATGCCTGAAGTCACATCCTCACCTGCATTTGACACAAAAGTCTAAATTACAGCTGTACTCCTTCCAAACAGTAAGTTACTTCTAAATCTGAGTCCTGGAAACTTCTCTCATCTGAAAGAGTTTTCAGACACTAAAATCCAGCAACGAAGTGTACAGACTCATAGTGCATTTTTTTTTAAATGAAAAGTCCAATCAGATAGTGGCTGATGATATACATCTTCTGGCCTCTGATAACCCCTGTGCTACCAGCACTGCTGAAGATGACTCTGAATGCATGAATCTGTCCACACGCCAAGAGTTTTATCATAAGACCTGGCAGCTGATGATTAAAGAGGCACTGGAGTCCCTAGAACCAGAAATGCCCTTTCAAAAATTTTCCACATTTGTTCTTGCTTCAAGCCATGATAAAATGTTTCCAGTCAACTGCACCGGCTAAAACGAACCTATTTTCTGAAAGAGAATCAGCTAATTTGGGTCCAGCACTTAAAAATGTTCTTGAAGCCACAGCCTATGAAACAAAGGTGAAGTGGGAATGTTTGAAGTGGTTCATCCCAGAATCCCAAAGAGCCTGAAAACTTCTGAGCAGGAAGATTCCTGAGCTGTCATTGTCGAACCTTTCTCCACTTAGCTGGGATGCACTGAGCAGAAGGGACTTGTCTAAATCCACTGAGCAAAAACGAGTGGCGGAGCCAGGATCTATAATGAGGGGTTGGGCATATCCAGGATGCAAATAGCCTCAATCCAGGGACTCAGTCTTGGAGTGGACGCTTTGCATCCTCACATCTGACTGTGCCTAACTCTAAGTACAAACTCTCAGAATCAAATTCCGATGTCAAACATTGTGGAGAAGCTTCTCTTTTTCCAGGCCTCTTAATGAAAACTTTAAAGTCAAATGAAGAAATTTCACGGTTAATGTCGTAAACCTTTAGACAAAACTGGCCCTAAAATATATACACAAATTCCTTCTAATAGAGAGCCAGAGAGAGAAAGAGAAAGAATACTTTGACCCCCATATGTACACAGAAACGTCTTGGGCTTCCTCAAAACAGAGAACCTCAAATTCGCTTAACTGAGGGTAGAACTGGGGGTGGAGAAAGTTGGAATAAAGTGAGCGGTTGAAGATAGGAATTGGTAAATTCCTCTTGCGTGGAACTCTCCCAGTTCCCACGGTGAGCCCGTCTAGGGGCTTCCCCTAGGTCGGCCCAGGCATGGAAGGGCGGGCTCAACTCTCAGGGTCGCGTCACCAGTAGGGTTGCCCGCGCCCGGAAAATGAAAACTGAATGCAACTCCAGATAGGTCTCCCTTTGCGTCCCTGGGGAAGGCCCGCGCTGGGCAGAAAGATCCCACCGGAGGGCGCGGGAGGGAGTCAAAGCAACAGCTCCACGCGCCAGAGTATGCGGTGGAAGTTTCAGCGAGAGCTAGAAAGATTTTTTTGTTTTCTTTGAAACCAAGTTTCCAACCCACTAGGAAAAGTTTCATTCGGCGCAGCGCCCGGGAGACCTGGCTTTCCTCTTGGCTACAGCACGCTTCCGCGGGACCCGAGACCAGCCGCAAAGCGCTCCCGCCCCTGGCCTCCTCCCTCAATGCTCACCTGCGATGTCCCAGAGCTGCAGGCGCACCACTGTCTCCGGGTCCCAGTGAAGCACCTTGAGCGCGAAATCCACGCCGATGGTGGCCCGGTAGTGCGAGGAGAAGTTCTGGTGCACGTAGCGCTTAATGATGCTGGTCTTGCCCACGCCCAGGTCACCGATTACCAGCAGCTTGTACAGGTGCTCCTTGTTCGGGGCCTGCATCCTGGCTGCCCGCCCGCCTTGCTGTGCCTTGCCTGCCGGGCCGGGAAGCACAGCCGGGGCCTGGGCGGGAGAGAGACTCGCGGAGCGCGAGTGCAGGCGCTGGGGAAAGGAGGTAGCGGGGCGGGGGCCGAGGGGCGGAACTCCACCCCGTCCTCCTGGAGAAACGCCCAGACAAGCGCGCAGGGGTTAATCCTTCTTCCTATCCGGAGCTGTGCAGACTGGAGGGACTCCCGAGGACTGGAAAGCAAGGGACTCTGCAACAGGTTTAATACCTGTTGCAGAGGTTATAGATACAACGCTTTACAGTTTCCAAAGAGCTTTTCTCGCCGGTGATACTGGCCATGAAGCTGTAAGGGGTGGGTTTTACTTTCCATGTTGGTGAGCGAGAAAACTGAGTATCGAAAAAGTTATGTGAATTGCAGGAGATGATAGTGACAAGCTGAAGACTGGGCTCCTGGGGCAACAGGCCCTGATACCATCCCACACTGTGAAGAGAATTTGGAAGAGAGACAGTGTCTAATACAGTTTCAGAAGGCAGGACATGTGGGCGAAAGTCCTGCATATGCTGGTTTTTGAGGCAAGTGATCTTGAGCAAGTCATTTGAGCTGCTCCAACCTCCTTTCTTCCTCAGTGTCCTGGTAATGGTAACCCTGACCTATCAGCATCCTTAGAATGTGAACACAGCAATTTCACATCTATTCAACTGTTACTAGTCTAACAAAAAATAATTGGGCTGAACCGGCGGAGGGCATTCTTGGAGGTTTTTAGCCTCTTCCTCTCCTACCCTAAAAGCTCTGAGCTACATTGAAAGACAAGTTAAACAACTGGTCAGATTATTTTAAGTGATAATAATAGCAAGTATCTATCCATCGCTTGCTATGTGCCAGTTTTTATACACGTGTCACATAATCATTCCAGCAGTCTTAAAAATAGAAATCATTCTTCTTCACGTTTTACAAATGAAGAGACCAAGGCCTACATATTTTAAGTAAAGTACCCAGGGTCAAAACAGGTAGTAAGGAAAAGGCTAAATTCAAACCTAAGTCTTTTGGTGCCAAGAGTTTTGTTTTGTTTTCATTCATATTTTTAACCAATATATATTTGTGCTTGGGATGATACAGAAATAACACAAAAATTCCTGGGCTCAAAATTTTAACTTTCTTGTGGGTGGAGACAGACAAGACAAATAAAAATAAATAAACACAATTTTTAATATATTAGTTGGTTCTAAAGTAGGGAAGGAAATAACAAGAGTTAGAATGGAGTTGATCTTTTAATAGGGTGACCAGGGAAGGCTTCACTGAGAAGGTAACAATACAGTACAAACCTGAAGTTGCTGAGGAAGTGGCATCATGATCTAGGGGATGAGCATTCTGTACCAAAATGAGTCATTTTGTGCCTGAACATACTGGGAAATGAGCAATGTCCACGTGATCTCATTTCATCTTTCTAATTGTCTTATGAAGTGGACTATTTTGTTCAATCTATAAATGAGGAAACTAAGACAGAGAGCAGCTTTCCCAAAGCCACACCAGTGTTAGAACTGGAATTTAAAACCAGGCCAGCGTGAAACCAAGAATGGAAGGTTTGGCACACCGACTGTCTTTCTGCCTTCTTCTGACATTCAGCCTACACAAGCCATCAACAAGCGAGGGATGCTCTATATGCCTGACCTGAACAAATCACATAACCTCTTTGAGCCTCAGTTTCCACATTGACAAAATGAGAATACTATTTGCCTTATTGAGTTGTTAAAATGACTAGAGATAATATATATAATGAAATGCAAAGCCCATAGTAGGTGTTGAATAAATGGTAGCTATTAATATCAGAGAGACAAGCTTTGTTGTCCGATATAAACACTGTGGGCAGGCATTATATCTTATCAGCTCTCTGTCCCCTCAGAGGGTAACTTAGAAGCTTTGCTCATAATAGGTACCAAGTGAAGGTGTGTAGAGTTGCACTGGTTTGTTTGTATCGAGTACTTAGATAAGTAGACATCATTCCTTGGTTTCTACCCACACAAGGACACACCAGGCAGATAATATCTAACAAGTGAGCCAACTATTCTACCTGCTTTAAGGTATTGGCCAACACTGTGGCTTTGCTTCGCAGGGAGGGGAATTCATGAACCTGAGGTGTTTAAGCCACTCTTAGAGCCTGCAAAATTAGGGATGATGACTAAATAAGACCCTTGCCAGACCTAAAATCTTGGTTCTGTAGATCTGAAAGATAAGTCTATTCTGGGCAAGGAGATTATGGTGGTAGAAAAAAGCTAGGAGTGAATATTTGAGACATAATGTGAGCCAGTCTTCAGTGTTATACCTGACCCAACTTCTTCACAGGCCCCAGCCTGTTTTCCCAACAGGTCCAGGCTGAGTCAGCTTCATCCCCACCTGGCCTCCTCTTCTGATCAGGAGAATGTTGGAGCACCAGATGTTTGAATTTATTGTGTAAGACAGGCGGGCCAAGATTCAGGTTTTCTGGGGGAGGGGAACTCTAAGCAAAAGAATATAAATTTAAGAAACAGGTCTTGAAACTTCAGCTCACTGCCTTACAGGAACAGCAGTTCCCTCTGTCAAGGACAGAGAGAAACAATGCTAAGCAAGCTCCCCAGCTAGGCAGAAAGTATGTGCAATTTGTTTCCAGAGACATTCATTTAGGTCTCATGACAATTCTTCACGGTGGAAAGAAATTACTCTCCGTTTATATTTTAAAATTCTCTTAGATTTCAGTGGCTTTGTGAGCACCCCAGGTTAGCAGTGCAGTGAAATCTTTGTAAAGTTCATTCGAGGTGTCTGAACCTGAAAATCTTCTGAGTAAAATGAGGGAGTTGGGTTGCAAGGCCTCTGGGGAGCACTTGTGACTAAAATATCAGAATTCTGGCTCTTCTAGACATCCTCCAGGAGTGACACCCCAACCCATTCTAATCACCCTCACCATGGCACCATTTCATTACTCAAACTGTTTTCTAACCTGAACTCCATCTGCCCACCATTAGGAGATTTGAGATCTGTGAAAGAGCCATTTCAAAACAAACATCATGCCATAGTTCTCTTCTGCTTCCATGGCTCTATTCTCTCCTCAGCTGCTGCACATTTTCCCCCAAGAGAATGGCTCTCCAAACACAATATTTTTGGAGGGAAAACTTTCTGTGCTCTTTTGCCTTACTTTGATCTTCTTTCCTTCTCTCAGAACTAGGCTGCAAACAGGAAGCCAGGTGGCTGGGGACAGAATACAAACTCGATTCAGGCTACAGCTGTCTAGGTGAAAGGGCATTTGCAAACAGGTAGACCATCTTTTCTCCTGTTCTCCTTCTACCCCCAGATTATAAAGCTTCATAAAAACCCATCTGTCCCAACCTATGAATCCATCTGCTTCTGACTTCTTGGGACTATCCAGAAGGATGCCTGGCTTTATGCGGACAAGCTGGCTCTCCCTCTTTCCAGGGAGAATGGCTGGGCTTGTACCATGAGCTCCTCCTCCCAGCATCCACACCACACCATGGAAACCTGTTTTACACAGTAACTCTCAGAGCATCTCTGGTGATGTTTTGACAATCTTACTGCCTTCAAGTTGCTAAACTGCAGCACACCCTCTCCTGAAGAACAAAGCAGGAGACTCGAGTGCAAAAGGTGTATGAGACCATGAAATGCTAGAATTCAAGCATGGACAGCATTCCAGAAGACACAAAGTCAGGTTTCTCTTTCTCTTTCTCTTTCTCAGACATTTCTATTCCCTTGCTGTCCCATGTGAGTACATATTCTTGCATTTACAAATGATTAGAAGTTTAAATGATTGAAAATAACATAAATGTGAAACCCTCAAGCTTCCCTCCCAGGGATGCTGTATTAGATGAGTCCCTATGATGTTCCCTTATTTGCTTTCACCAATTAGAGAGCCATAGGGAATAAGTCATTAGCTTATGTGGCTCTTAATTATTGCTCTGAAGAAATACTTAACTGACTATAAATTAGGGGGCCAAAGACTCTGTTGTAGGAAAGCTAAAGTAATTTTTCTTAGATTAATGCAAAGAATATATCTTCGAAGAGATGGGCTTTGCTCTGAAAAAGGCCTGTAAGGGATGATCATAGAATTTATTATACAAACAGGGACTCTTGAGAGTAAAAGAGGGCACTATTAATAATTACACCAAACCACAGGAACAAGCCAGGGCTGTCCTAAAGAATGTTTCTTCCTGAAGCCGAGGGTTAGAGTTCTCAAATGAGATCTACAACTAAGAGTGGCATTTAAAAAATCTCCTAAATCACCGTTTTAATAAATAGTTCTGCCAAGTTAAGACCGCGGCTCATTTCTCTGTTGTCTTCAACGAGTTCCTCTTTTATCTACTAGGCTCGTCTGAAGCCTGTGCTAACTTGCAATGGGAGTGACAACCGGCATTGATTCAGGACTGCAACAATTGTCTGGAAATAGGCAACAATTTTCCCATTATTTGGAGAGAGGCCTAAGTGGATTCTGTATGGGCAGTGCTTGAAATGAACACATTTCAGTCCATGAGAATTTTGATGTTAGATATCTTTCCCCAGAAAGTAAAACTATAATAGGATATTAACTAATTATCATCAGACACTGATTTCAGGTGAGTTCTTGAACCTACTGTTAGTCTGGTAAAGAAAATCAGATTATGCCCCAAATCATTTTCAGCAGATTTAATTACCAATTAAAATTATGTGCCATAGCTGCATACGTCAGACTTGCATTAGACAGACGTGGCTGAGTTGGGACTCATTTTCCTCCTAATCCGCCAAATAGATGAGTGCAAATGAGCTATGGAATGGCCAAAAGGCAAGCATCTGAGAAGAATATTGGAGCAAAATGATTCTTTATGAGCTCAGAGTTTCAACTTCCTTTTATTGGGTACCTTCAATGAGCCAAGCCCTTTATCTTGATTAATGTATTTAACCCTCACGACCACCCTGTAAGTAGGTATTCCAATTTAAAATGAGGGAAATGGGGCTCAAAGAACTTAAATAATTTGCCCAAAGTAACCGAATGAACAATGTAACACTTAATTCTTAATTCCATGCGTTTCCTTCTATGCCACACTCCTTCAGAATGTGATAATATGCTACAGTCCTGACTTCTGCTCCAGTTTTGTTTCTGTTTCCGCAACCCCAGAGCCGTGGACAGGTACGGTCTGTGGCCTGTTAGGAACCGGGCCACACAGCAGGAGGTGAGCGGCAGAGCAAGCAAATCTTCATCTGTATTTGCAGCCGCTCCCCAGCACGAGCATCACAGCTTCAGCTCCACCTCAGATCACCAGGCATTAGATTCTCTTAGGAGCACGATTCCTTGGTGCCAGAAAGTTTGGGAACTGCTGTACTAGATATTCAACCTGTAAAGAAAAGGGGTTGGTTCTGCTTCTATTTTATAAAGTCCTGAGTACATAGGAAACATCCAATAAAGGAGGAAAAAAAATTATGATTCAAAGATAAAAGGGTATATCCCACACTCACTCAACAACTCAAGCAAAAAGGCAGCACAAGGAAAAACAACTTGCTATTCATCTGTGAGAGTGATCATACCCAAATATGCAGAGAGTATAAACCAAGGGATCTAGAGAAGGCAATAGCCTAATAATACTGAGGCTCTCCTGTGAATGAGCCCGTTTCCCTAACAAGTGGGGGACACAGGGACTGATATGGTCTAGCTCAGAGGATAGCTCAAGAAAATTAATTACTGACAGACTATTAGGGCACCAATCAAGAAATATTTATGTGCAAAGCACTGTGACAGAATTTTTTTGAGGGATGGGGTCAGAAATGGGGTCTCAGATTTATCTACAAGAATGTATAAAATATTAGCCTCTACCATCAAAATGTCTGCAGTCTGTTTAGAGCGTTAGTCAGCATGTACACACATGTTCCTCTACTTCCCCCTCTACTTCCTCTCAGATCCTTTACTGGCTCCTTCCCTTCTCTGCTGCCCACTGCTGAAGTGTGCTAGTGCCATCCTGGGACTCTGACTTTTTGTCTCGAGCTCATCGACTCCTGTGGCAAGAGAACAAACCGGGCCAGAGAGTAAACTCTGGAATCAGGCAGACGTTTGATTTCAATTTTGAGTTTCACCACTAACCAGATGAAAGACCTTAGTGAAGTACTTTAACTTCTGTAAGCCTGTCTCCTCATATGTAAAATGAGGATAGTATTTTCTACCTCCTAAAGTTGTCAGGAAGCCTAAATGAAACAATGCAGTGAAGTGCTTAGGAGCATAGTGTTTGGCCCAGGAAGTACATTGAAAATAAAATGTTCAAGTATCAAATGTCTGCTGAATGTTTCTATATTTGTATTTAAAACCCCCAGCCTTACTTTTGCATTCCATAGCCTTGTTCCAATTGCCTTTTACATTTGGGTACTACTTGGGTAATGGTGCCATAGTGAGGATGATTAGAATGGGCTGCGGTGTCACTTCTGGAGGATGCCTAGAAGAGCCAGAATTCTGATATTTTAGTCAAAAGTGCTCCCCAGAGGCCTTGCAACCCGACTCCCTCATTTTACCCAGAAGACTTTCAGGTTCAGACACCTTGAATGAACTTTACAAAGATTTCACTGCACTGCTAACCAGGGGTGCTCACAAAGCCACTGAAATCTAAGAGAATTTTAAAATATAAATGGAGAGTAACTTCTTTCCACTGTGAAGAATTGCATTTCTACCAGACATTTCAAATTGCATTTCTACCAGGCTTTCTAGCAGACATTTCAAATGCAAAGTGTGCAAAACTGAACTCATTATCTACCCTAACAGACTTGTTCCTTTTCCTGTATTCCTGGTTTTAGTCAGTGGTTCCACCCTCACCAAAGTCAACCAAGCCTGCAAACTCAGTCACTCTTGACTCCTCCTTCTTTATCACCCACACACCCTATCAGGCTGAGTCCTCTTATTCTATCTCAGACAGTGTATTTCCTCTACTCCACAAAAGTACTGCTAAAACACAGGGGTGAATATCTTACTCAATATTATTGTCAGCAAAGGATTTTTAAGGATTTCACAAAAGGCGGAAATCATAAAAGGGAAAACATTTTAAATGTGTATGTGTGTGTGTATGTGTATGTGTGTATGTGTGTGTATATATATGTATGTGTGTATATATATATGTATGTGTGTGTATGTATGTCTGTGTGTGTGCAGGTGTGTGTGTGTGTGTGTGTAGTATATATATAGATATATATATATATATATATATATATATATATATATAAAATTGCCAGAAGCCAGAAAAATGGTAAATACAAAATGGGGAAAAATTTGTAACATTTAAAACAGGCAAAAAGGGAATATACTTTATATATAAGAAGCTCTTATAAATTATTTTAAAATGTCCAAATAGAGACAGGGATATGAGTAAACAGTTGACCACACAGATAAACAAAAAGCCAATAATAGTATGAAAAAATATTTTCACTATTACTAGAAAGAGAAAATTAAAGTTAACGAGACACTATTTTTCACTTTTGAAATTGACAAATACCCAATATTAATGAAGATGTAGAGAAATAGATATGATCATAGGATCTTGGTGGGACTATAATTTAAGAAAAAGCTATTGGAGGGAAATTTGATTATATGTATTAAAAACCCTAAAAATGTTTGTGCCCTTTGACCTAACAATTCCATTTGCAGGAATTTATGATAATGAAATCACTACAAAGAGAGGTGTGTACATATTTAACTTCAAGAATGTATATGATAGTATTGCTTATCATATTAAAAAATGGGAACTTTCCAAATATGTTAAATATTATAATGTCATAAATATGTACTGGCACATTATAGAACCTTTATAAATGTTAAAGAATATTGAACGACCTGAAAAGATGTTCCCAATGTTTTTTTACAATGTTTACAAATTGGAAAAAAAAAACAAATTACAAAATATTATAATACCAGTTTGACATAATTATATACATGTGAATATATATCATTATATAATACTATATATAATTTTCATTTTAGAAAATTATGTACCAATATGTTATCAGAGATTATCTCTAGATGACGAGGTTACTGCTTTGCTATATTATATATTTTTTCTACTTTATTATTTTTTCTCTTTTAATTTTACAAAGAACATTATTGATTTAAAAAGAAGAAAACAAAACTTTTTAAAAAAAATGCGTGTACACTGAGTGGGTCTGGGAGGAGGATTCCCAGCAGTTCCGGTGCGGAGCTTCCGTGACCATCCTGTAATGGCTTTTCTCGGCCTCTACACCAGGTGCTCAGTATCGGTGTTTTAGGTTTCAGTATCTTTTGGCCAACCTTTCTCATCCTGACTGCATTGATCTTATCTCTGAGGTGTTTGCCCTTCCAAGGGAACCAACACACCATTTCAGGGATGGTATAATCTGACTGACACTTCAGAATATCAGACAAGGTCTCCACACTGTCCTGGAATGACGGCCCCAGCAACCCGGGCTTATTCCACAAGGCACTGATGAAAGCCGTCCACACAAGCTCCAAGTGCTTAAAAGGAAACTTACTGTCTTTCCTCCAAGATGTGGCCCTCGCAAATCTTGATACCATCTTTGCCTCCTTCCTGCTTGTGCCCTGCTTTTCCACTGTGACCGATTTGCTGATTCTTCCCTCTAATATCTCTGCCATTCATCTTGTCCTTTCATCTCAGGCCCTCTTGACATCTGGAGTAGTTGCTTCCTCACTAATTTCCCCGACTCTGTTTCCTCTGCTTAGACCTATCTGTCACCACTACCAGAGCAATCTTCTTCAAAAATAAATTACTTCGGTGAGGCACTTTACTCATAACCTCTGAATTTATGTGCAAGAGGAATAAATTTTATCTTATTTAATCCTTCATTGAGTTGTGTGTTCTGTTACATGCAGCCAAACCAAATCCTAAATGATAAACTTCCTTGAGATTATCTCCCTCTCTAGCACTCTTATATAAGAGCAGTTTATATGTATGCCATTTCATTAGTCTACATCCCACCAGAATTCTTTTTGTAGATTTCCTCCTAAACTATACCCTACCAATCTTATACCCTACTAGCACCTGGCACAGTACCTGCCATGTCATACCTGTGTGCTCAAGACATGTTTCATCTTCATTCAGGCCAGGCTGCATTTAGTGTCCTGACTTATACAGACAGTCAGTAAATATTTTAATCACAATGGAAAATACGAACCATGTGAAATTATGTCTTATGTTATTGCCAACCACTTTGAGCTCTAGATACAATAAGCTGCCTGTTTTTTGTTTGTTAGTTTTGTTTTTTGTTTTTTTCTACAAGGAATTTGAGTACTGCTGCCAGCTTCCACAGAAAGTGAAGGGAGCAGGGAGCAAAGACTGCTGGACTGGAAGTTTTAAGGGCTGTGTTCTACATACCACTCTGCCACTAACTCCCAAGTCAGCCTGGTCACTTCACCTCACACCCTCCCACCTTTGAGTAGCTTCTTTAAATTGATAAGACCTTCTCAAAGATAATCTGACAGTAAGCATCAAGAGTCTTAAGTACGGGCATAATTATCCAACAAATAGTAACTGCCTTTAACCAGATGTTCCTCTTTTAGAATCCATCCCAAAAAACGAATCAGTCTTTCAAAGCTTTATGCACAAGATATTAATGTAACACAATTTTTAGTAGAAACCTGAATACTCTGGAGAAGAGATTCTTATCTAGACAGCTGGGCTCATCTTCTCCAGGTAAGACATATTGTTGTACAAATTGAACTATGCTACAGGAAATAGAGACACAGAGAGGACCAGAGGCACCCCAGAAATGTCTGATAGGCTTCTTGAGGCTGATAATCTCATGATAAAGTTCAGAAAGCATCAGGCCCTCTAGGTTGTTGGATACCATAAGGCTCAGGAAGATCAGTGCTATAGGTATCCCAAAGTCCAGGCCCCCTGGGACAAGTGTTTGCAACAGTTAGGTAAGAGGGCCTCCTCTTTTACTGAAACAATCTTGCTAGTGCTCCTGGTGATAGTCATTGCTGAGTTTCTGTTGGTGCTTTCTCCATTTAATGAAACAATTCTTCAACCAAATCTTTGCTATGGACTCAATTAAGTTGAGGTCCTCCAAGGTAATCCAATCTGGGCATGTGGTTTCGATGAACACTGTCAGCTATTCCAAGATAAAATATGTGCTTCTCCAATGAGCACACCTTGGCTTTGCTGACATGAGATACTTTAGGAGTGAAATTAATCAGCTGAATCATCCCTAAGTCATCTGTAGTACCTCAGTTATGTTTTTATTTTTAATAAAAAGTTTTACGGTTTGTTAATTCTCCTCCACTCAGAAAATTTTACACCATTAGGAACTTTTCCGGAACCATTTTTAAAGCAGCTCCCTTGGAGAATAACTATAGACAAGCAAGCTCCTGAAGTTTTCTCATCTCTACCCGCATCAGGGTTGTGGCCTCTCAAATCCATGATCTTCCAGCTCCTGGTATGCAAGGCTGGCATTTTTTTTTCCTGCTGATACAGACTCCTAAGGCTCAGCCTAGGGGATTAGTCAGCCCCTTGCCCTCCAGAGAAGTGGGCCAAATAAATAATAAAGATGAAAGAGATTTTCACAGTTTCAACTAAGGATAAGAAGATTACTATATTCTAACCCTAATCACAGTGGTAGCTTTATTGCCACCAGGGTTCATAGTGAGGTCACAAGTCACTGGCAGTAAACAGAGGCCTGGGAAGAGTAAGAGTTACTATCAAAATGCATTGTCTGCTGTTTACTAATTAGCTAGTGCTGCCTGGCATTTATCATACAGAAAAGTTAGCAGAGCTAGGAAGAACAAGATTTGGAACACAGGGCTGACAAGCATTCCTGAAAAGGTTGTAATTATGGGTCCCAGCAAGGAGGGCATTGGTTGTTCTGGCTGAGAGAAGGAAACAGCAGATCCCTGGGACTCACCAAGCTGGGAGGCCAATGACTTAACTTTGCATTTATAGCTCTTCAAATTCCACTTAAAAAGATAGATTATTGGGTTTAGGCTCAGCTCTACACTTCACTTGCCATGAGACTTCAAGCAGTCATTGGATCTTTCTGAGCCTCAGATTCTTTATCAGTAAAATGTGATGAATTATTATCTACCCTCTTTACTTAAAAAAGCCAAATCAGATAAATGACTGAGCAATTGTTTAGGAAATTGAAGAGATAACTACAAGAAAGTAAGTTTTAATTTCTCACTATTCCTATTATCCATACTATAAGACTCTGTTATAAGACAATACAAATCTGCTACTACAAGACTAACATAAGACTTATACTATAGGGCTAAGAATACTCTATTGCCAGTACTATAAATCTAAAAGACGAAAAGAATTCAACCTCCTCTAAGAAAGCATTATTGAACATTGCTAACTAGAAGTGAACTCCCTAGCCCTTCTGAAAGTCTGTAACACTTTCACTACAAACATTTCATTGCCTTTTATTTAATTATTTACTTCTAAGTTTCTTTGGTATGTATATGTGTGTAGGTAGATATGTAAATACAGTTATAACAATACTATAGATGTACCTTGATTTCTTAATTCTACTTGTTTACACGATAGGGATTTCCTTTGTTTTGAACATTATAAAATGTATTTTTTTCCAAACAGTCATAATCCATTGTCCTTTAAAAATGTTTTTAAGATAAAACTAGCAAATTATCACATTTGAAAACAAATAGAGCTTTTTAGGTATAACATCATTAGAGTCTTAATGAATTTGTTCCTTATTTTTAACACATTATGTATGAAGTGATATATCACAGGAAATGCCATATTAAGAAAATGCCATTTCCTTTTTCAAAAGACAGTAAAACATCTGTCTTTTTCAAGATGAAATAGAGAGTAATAAAAATAGTGTTCTTGAGCTTTATACATTATCTTTCATATATTTCTGGAGTTCTTCCAAAACACAAATATCATAAAAAAAATCAATGTGGTATTTGAATAGAATTTTTAGCACATGTTAATTTTCTACATCTAATTATACTTAGCACTTCTTATCTTGAATACATCAAAGCATTTCACACATCTCAATAAAGACTCAAAGGGTTTTTTTAATTAATGATTTAATTTGGGGTGATATTCAACAAAGAAATTCTAAAAAAATAAACTATAAGATGCTGCATATAATATATGGTTACAGACTCAATTACTGGAGTACTAAAATGAATATTCTTTTTCAAGATAAATATGCAGCAAATGGAATCAAACAAACCCATTTATTTTCATTTTTACTTATTATAATTATTTATTAAAATAAAATAGATCCAAATAGTAACTTTTTAATTTTAACAAGTATGATCAATGAGGTAAGTAGCCTTAAAAACTTTACTAAATCCTCACGCTTTTCTTGTTTTTATTTAAAATATTTTCCACTGCCATTTTTTTTTGTTTGTTTTTTTGTTTGTTTTCGGCCCTGTGCAATTATCATATTGGATGTCTAATTGTTCTTCATTAGTAACACCTACAAAATATGTTTGGGAAGTGGCAATGGACACCATCCCAATTGGTGTATTACTCTAGGTTCAAAAGAAGAAATTGTCCATGCAATAGTTAACCTAGGAAGGGAGAAAAGCACAGATCTCATAAAGAATATTTGTACTTATATTATTGATTAGATTATTCAAAGAGCATGTAATCTAGAACAATTGTGCTACGAAGTACCTGACAGAATTTCAATGTAATCTTGGAATCTTGAGATCTTGGATGGAAATTTAGCCATTAACATGTTTACCTGAAAAAAGTTAGGAAATCAGAAATTTGGGAAAAAAAGGAAAACAGTAAAGGAGGAGAGAAAGTTAAAGAGAGTAGAGGGAAGAGAGAGAAGAAAGAAAAGAGGAAAAGAGAAAGCACTTATATTCTTCTTATTCGGTGCCTGAATACTTCACTAGTATTGGATCATTTAGCTACCAGTCTAACCTTGAAATAATGTAATATCTACATTTTTACAATGAAATAATTGAAGCTCAGAGAAGTCTAGCTTAATTTCATAATTAATACAACCTGTGAGCAATAAAGTGAGTCATAATCTTTCTGCTGGTGGAGGGTCTTGTCTTCACTTTGTAAAACATGCAACATCTGCAAAGCTTAATAAAGTGAAGTACAAAACGAGGTATGCCTATAACATCTAACTTCAAAGCCTATATATTTTTCCCCATAATATCACACTATCCTTCTAGAAATTGTCCGAACCCTCTATGAGCCTTTCTCCTGCCTGCTTTATGAAAATAGCTCAATTTGGCTATTTCCTAGAACATTGCTGAGTGTTACACAGTAGACATTCAATGAATGATTCTCAAAAGCAGAAGAAACAGGAAAATGAATTTCTGTTCTTTTAAACAATACAAAGAGGGGCAGACCCAAGATAAGAACTAGGCTTATCTCTATTTCACTTAGAAAGTAAGGTTGTTTGAATTGAGTTTAAGGCAAAATTTATATTAGTAATCACCAAGAGTGTATTTTGGACTCAGAGGATCCCTAAGCTGGAAAAAAAAACAAACGAAAAACAAGAATCGGTTTAAGTCAGGAACTAATCCGTGGATTTTCTTCTACTTCAGAGAAGCCCAAAGATGTGGGCAGAGATTATGAGGTCTTAGTGGATCATCATAGACCACATTCCTACTACAAGATTAACTCAATAATAAATGAATGAATTCCAAGGGTTTCTTCAGACCTGGAATTAGTCAGTCCCCAAACTTCTATCTTACATATTTTGAAACCTACTCACTAGGACTGACCTGCATCTCCCAGGACACAGACCTGATACATCAGATGATTTATCATGAACTCAAGAATTAAACATTCAGGCTATGCTTTACAATACACAACTAGATAACAAGAAGGCAGCAGGGGATGATTGGTTTGTTAGTCGGCTGTTAATGGAAAATTCACTTGGCAACTGTATTAATTACAATGTTTGGCATAGCAAGTAGCAGAAAATCCAACTAAAACATCTTTCAACAATAAAAAGAATGTTAAACTAATATGGTTGAAAAGTCTAGTTACATGATAAAACCTCATCAAGTAGCTCAAAGCTATCAAGAAGGATTCAGCTTTTTCAGTCATTCTATTTTACTTTCTACAATATTGGCTTCCATCCAGAAACTCATTAGCTACTCACCAAAGTTTTTAGCTCATTCTCCTGTCAACATGACTGGATCATATATATTCCTTAGCCTTCCTTACTCAGGTTTGGCCATGCAATTGGCTTATGGCCAAGAAGTAGGCAAAATAAAGCCTATATGTCACCCATGCATGATCCCTGTGCTTTCTTTTCCACAGGCTGATGTAGAAAAGCACTGTGATTTTAGGAGCCATATACAGAAGATGGCAAGCCGGGGTTGGAGCCAGTTGAAGCAGAGCCACCTGCCCATGAACAACACCCATTCTGGCTTTATGTGAAAGGGAAATAAAATATAGTGCTTGAGCCATTGCATTACTTTATTGGCTTACTTTAAAATATTGATACCAGAAGCAGAATGATGCCCCAATAACAATCTAAACTTTATAAAGTTGATTTAGTTGTAGTTGGCTTAGTTGTAGAAACAACATGCTGGAAAGCTGGTGATCCTTGTTATGCAATAAATATTTGATAAAACAAATGCTTCAGTAATTTGAAAAGTACATTATGAACCTGTAGCACAGGATAAATGGTTGAAAAGATTCGGAATCTTAGTACGTGTTGCTACTATTTGTTGCTTTTAACAACTTTCTACAAGAAAGTTATGAGCTTAAGCAACAGTTTTCAATCAGATTCCAGGATTTAGAGCCTCAAAGAATTGAAAAGATGACTGATTCTGGACCTCAAAACAGTAAAAGATAAGATTAAGAAAGATTTTAGACAACAATAGTCTAATAATGTGTGGCATTCCCACATATTCCTTCAGATGGTTTCCAGATAGCCATTGTTGAGAATAATAGATACGTGAATGAGAAAGCAAAAAAACAAACAAAAAAATTGAACCAGGCTTCAGATTTATATATAGAAAAAAATGTTAGTGTATTTACAATCAGATGAAACTGGAAGCAAATAGTTTTACTAGTTTTTGAGAAAAATGAATTGCTAAAGAAGCCATGAATTAAGACTAAAAATGCCTTGACAATTCATACTTCAAACACATACATGCCCCCAAATTTCCTGAATGGAAGTATGAAATTTCTACAACCCTTGAGAAGGGACTGTTTCCCCAAAACTAACTTTGGCTGTCACCATGAAAGGTAATGGAGAATAATTAATAGGGAAATACCTCCTACGAAAGGAGTTAAGACCTGCAAAAAACAAAAGATGAAAAAGTTTTTTTCATAAAGTAGAATAAAATCTAATCAATGAATCTTCTGAATTTGTTAGGGGAGAGGAACCTCACAATGCCTGCCTGACAGCTAGTTCCTCATTGCTATGGATCACAGACTGCAGTAGAATCTCGCTGTTTTCTTTGTCTGAATGCAAGGTTTTTTTTTTATGTTTGTTTGTTTGTTTGTTTTTATCACTTATAGCACCTGATCTTCCTAGGTGGTCTCCCATCCAAGTACTAACCAGGCCCGCCCCTGCTTAGCTTTCGAGATCAGACGAGATGGAGCATGTTTAGGAAGCCATGGCTGTAGTAAATGCAAGTTTTAATTGTAGTTATCCCTTCTCTGCTCCAATACTTTTCATTGGGTGGGCATGGGAAAGCAAATAACTTACTTTTTACCTTATATACTGTAAAATCATTAGAGGTGACCCCAGATTTGACAGAGTAAAGAGCATCACTTGAAGATCATAAATACCTGGAAGGTGATCTGCTCTGACATGAGATAAGTGTCTTCTATTATGTGAGAGGAAGAGTAAAATAGGTATTTGGTGCCCCTAAAGGTGCCATGTGGCAGAAACCAGCCAACAGTTTACCAAAAACTATTTCCTATTTCTTCCTAGGATTACAGGATAACTATGGTTTCCCACTGGCCTTTTGGTCAGTTGTGGCCATTTGACCAATGTCTAGCCAGGGCAATGTCGCAGACATGAGCAACTACTTTCAGACTTACTCATAAAAATTGCCTACATGTGATCTTTCATGCTCTTTCTTTCTCCATAGCTTGATAGAAAAGAGATCTTGCAAGCTGTGTGTTGAGAATGAGTAGACATAGGAGAAGGACCTTGGGCACTTTTGCTTCTAATAGGGATGACGTAAATGGACTTGATTTACCTACTACCCCAAACAACCAATAAACTGAACAAAATATTTGAAACAATGATTTTCAAGTCACTAGACATAGACATCAGGTAATGAAGGACAGTGATCACTGAGAGACAGTAAACAACGTAAGCCCCTACAACTGCCTTGAGAAAGCCTTCAGGACATGGCTCAGGGATGAGAACTCAGGCAGTCCAGCAGACTGTCTGAACTGAGGAGTCATAGATGGGAATCTAGAGGCACCAAATCAGCTAGAATTCACAGAATAGATAGTATTTTCCATCCATGGTTGAGAATCCACGTATGTGATTGGCTAACTTAAGTTACACTTAGATTTCAATTGCGCAGTAGGTTGGCACCCATAACCCTCTGCATTGTTCAAGGGTCAACTGTACTATAAAAAAGCTGCCCATGGAGAGAACTTGGGAGATATGCAGAGGGTACACCTTAAGTAATTAGCAAAGTAGTGATTAGCAAATGTGTGCGAGAAAACTATTCAAGGCTGGAAAAAGAATATTCTAGAGCAGTGGTCCCCAACCTTTTTGGTACCAGGGACCAGTGCTCTTATGACTTTCTAATGCCTGATGATCTGAGATGGAGCTGAGACGGTGATGCTAAGTGCTGGGGAGAGGCTGCAAATATAGACGAAGCTTCCCTCACTTGCCCGCTGCTCATCTCCTGCTGTGTGACCCTGTTCCTAACAGGCCACAGACCGGTATCGGTCCACGACTTGGGGGTTGGGAACCCCTGTTCTAGAGGGAACAGCACCTGGAGCTCACACAGAGCTGTAATTAGTGTCTCTTCTCACCAGAGAGGCTAGAAAACCTCATAATAAAATGGATGGGGTATTGGGTAGAGGTTTCAGAAGGGGCTGGTCTAAAGAGTGGTTCAAAATGCTTCTAGACTAAATGCTTCTCTAGTCCTGACCAATAAATATCAAAAGCAAATACTGAAAGTCCAACTAACATAGTAGCATTCAAGAACAAAGCTCAAGAATGTTTACAGGAATACAAAAATCTGATGGCATATACTAATCTGCCATCTACCTCTTTCTCGAGATAAGAAATAAATTTTTGAGCATACAGTGTGTTGTATCCAACAATGACCAAGAGTGAGAAAATTTTTTAATGAGTGCAGTATCCAAGGAGGTTTCCTGGACCCTTCCAAGACACAACAGTGAAGTCCCATTAAATCTGGGAGATCAAATATAGGAGTAAATGGATCATTTGGAGAATGAAATTAAAAATTGATTCTGCCTCTAATTTCTGCGCCCTGATTTGCTTGTAGGTTTATATCAGTTTGGTGCTCTGTGATGACTGAAAGTTGTCATGGCATCATGTTAAGTTACATTGAATTCAAACAAAGTTGGTGCCCGAGCAGTCAGTTCAGGTTACAAGCAAATATATTTGGCTGGTCTTTTTTATACCTATCAACATGTAGGAGTTCATTGGTAGTATGTTATAGCAGCAAATATAGAATGAAATAATTTTTATTAAGTGGTTCTCTAACTTTTCCAGTATTGTATTTCATAATGCCCCGTTAATGTAATTGGTTCGCTAAAATAGTATTTGGTAATTACAAAAGTATTTCTATTAAAAATGAAATTAAAATGATAGCAATAATTAAAAATATGTAAACAGGCAAGGCAGTTCAAAAGAAAAAATATCCATTACACAAAAAGTAAAACATAAACAAAGCAAATGCGTTTTGTACTATTAAATTAAATATTGAAATTTAAATTTTAAGAAATGACATTACCTATCACATTAATTAATATTTTAATTCTAATTAAATAAGTCCTAGATTTATGTATCTAATTCATAAATGTGTTTTGTTTTCCTAGCTCTAAAAGAGCTAGTGAGTTTATACCCAGTCTTATCCTTTAACATATTTTAATAACATTACAATAAAAATAAATTAGCCAACACTAGTAATCCATGAAAATGTTTTCATTTTAAGTGAGGTCTATATTTTACTCAAGTTTGAGAAACAATCTTATATAGAACTTTTCCTTAATTAAGTGTGTAGTTAGAGGGCTTGCTCTATGTTTCGGAAATTCTCAAGCTGATGGGAAAAGAAATGAGAGCTGGAAGAAAGAGGTAAGAGAGGATTGTGGGATAAAAATATACCACTTAGAAATTCATCATGCCTCAGACAAATAATAAAAAATCCTCCATGAATGGAGACATCTCAAATGCAGCATTATGCCTTTTGTTCTACCCTGGACTTCAAGTGCTTTAAGGAAGTTTTACATCTTATTCACCAGTTTTTCACACTCTCTTATTTAACAATATGTTTATTTAAGCAAATACAATCCAAAATTTGTCAAAATTAAGGAAATGGCAAGTTAGTCCATGACCCACGCATATTTCTATTCAATACAATTTATTGATTATGTATTGTGAATAGTCATGACACTAGGTGCTGTGGGTGTACAAATGAAAACAATATAATATATCCCCATGAATAATCACTAAGTCAGTTTTAAATGATGAAAGGACGTCTAAATGGGATAGAGTATGGAGATCATTTTAGATAGAGGGATAGTATATGCTCTAGGAAAACAATGGTGGGATTTAAAAAAAAAATCTAACTATTCGAAGTGCTGAATTTTGTGACAGAAAAACTACCTAGAAAAGTAATATGTTATGTTCAATCAGACTAACATATTTGAATTTACCTAGTTGAATATTTAACTAAACTCATTTTCTTCCTGAAAAGAGAGAAAATTATATTAGAAAATAGTCTCATATGGACTACGTACATTAAAATTTTATACTTCATCTGGTGTATTAGTCAAGGTTCTCCAGAGAAACAGAATTGGTAGGAGATGTGTGTGTGTGTGTGTGTGTGTGTGTGTGTGTGTGTGTGTATATATATATATGGCAAGAGAAAGAGAGAAATTTATTATAGGAATTAGCCCACATGATTATGGAGGCTGAGAAGTCCAACAATCTACTGCGTGCAAGCTGGAGATCCAGCAAGCCAATGGTATAATTCATTCTGAGGCTGAAGGCCTAGGAACCAGGGGAGCTTATGGTATAAATCGCAGTCCAAGGGCTAGAGAAGATGAGAGATGTCCCAGCTCAGTCAGTGAGAGAGGGAAAAAAAAAAAATTCCTCCTTCCTCTGCCTTTTGTTCTTCTTTTCAGGCCCTCAGTGGACTGGATGATGCCCACCCACATTGGGAAAGGTGATTTTCTTTGCTAATCCAGTGATTCAAATCTAATCTCACATAGAAACATCCTCAGAGAGAAACCTAGAAATCATGTTTAATCTGGATACCCTGTGGTCAGTGAAATTAAACATATAAGTTTATCATCAGATCTGGTTACTTTTGTGATTGGTACTTTGGTCATATTTATTATTAGATCCTGCTGCAATGTTAGTGTGATAAAACAGGCTCACTACAAATAATGCAAAGATATGGATCTTAAGGTCATAAAACATACTGTTAATGAATGGCGTTGAACTAACATTCCAATGATTGATTCTTTGACTTAGCGCTCTTGAAATTACTCAGCAAAGCTTTAAATTGACTGCATGGAAACTGAGATGAATACATTTTAATAGACATTTAGTAACAAAAAATAGGACCTTACTAGAAAGTAATACCTGCGAAGTACTACATTTTATTAATCATATGACCATCAGTGATATTCCTTTAGATCTAATAACTAGAACTATGAAACTGAACATTTGCAACATTTTGCCAAATTTAAGGCTTTGTAAGTGATAATCAAAAGAGGGCTTGGGTGAAGAATTGGGTCATTGCTCATTCAGCTTCTATGAGCAAGGAACTCATGAGTTCACTGCCCTCTCACTGGGGTTGTCTTCCCACACTTCCGTGGTTTGTGTATCACCAAACTCTGATGGCTTCCCCACAGAGTGACCCACTCTCTGTTTTTTTTAGTTCCAGTTCTCACCTACTGTGGACTCAGCCATACCTGCACCATCTGCCCTGAAGCCCTTCAGAACTAATTCCATTGCTCTTTATTCCTGTTCTTATCAGTCACTTCCTAAAGCTCAGAACTCCCAGATCATGTGCTTATTACTGGACTTGCAAATGCTCATAGTTCTAGATCATCTAATGTGATCCTACTTTTTACCTAGGCCTTAGCATTTGAAATTCTTACACTATGCCCTCAAGAACTCATATTCATTCCATCAATAAAATCCTTTCTCTGAAAAATATTGTCTTTGAAGAGTCTCTGCACCTTTTGAAAACTGACTTTTGCTAAGGATCCTGCTTGCTGCATGGCTGTCTAACATACCTGTATAATCATAAGAAATTAGTAAATGGTTAGTGGTTGAGAGAAAATATCACTCCACAGGGAAACTTCCAGAATGTTTTCCTTCACCAAACCAAATAAGCTTTGGTAGCCATGCAGTTATCATAGAAGAAACTATCCGACCTTTTAATATATAATTTTATGCTACAACTGTAACAGAACAGACTACAGAGAATTTTAGAATTATAATCCCATTTTTCTTCTTAGTAAGGTTGTGATTAAGAAAAGGGTCTTTGGCCTATTTTCAGAAAATTATAAGTCATTGAAAAAAGAAATTGAAGAAGACACAAATAAATTGAAGCATATACTCTGTTCATGGGTAGGAAGAATCAACATCATTAAAATGGCCATACTACCCAAAGCAATCTGTAAATTCAATGCAATCTCTATCAAAATATCAATGATATTTTTCAGAGAGCTAGAACAAGTAATCCTAAAATTTATATGGAGTCATAAAAATCCCTGAATAGCCACGGCAATCTTGAGAAAGAAGAAAAAGAGATACATTGATCAATGGAACAAAATAGAGAGCCCAGAAATAAATCCACACCTATACATTCAATATGTGACAAAGGAGACAAGAATATACAATGACGTAAAGACAGTCTCTTCAATAAATGGTACTGGGAAAATTGGACAGATACATGCAAAAGAAAAAAAAAAGAAGCTGGACCACCTTCTTACACTGTATATAAGAATAGACTAAAAATGAATTAAAGAGTTAAATGTAAGACCCGAAACCATAAAATTTCTAGAAGAAAACATAGGCAGTAAACTCTTTGATATTACTAACAGTAATTTCTTTTTCAGATATATCTTCTCAAGCAAGGGAAACAAAAGAAAAAATAAACAAATGGGATTACATTAAACTAAAAAGTTTTTGTACGGCAAAGAAAGCCATCAACAAAACAAAAAGACAACTGACTGTTTGGGAGAAGATATTTGCTAATGATACATCTGATAAGAGGTTAATATTCAAAATATACAAAGAACTTAGACAACTCAACAACAAAAAAGCAAACAATCCAATTAAAAAATGGCAGAAGACCTGAAGAGATACGTCTCCAAAGAGGAAATACAGATGGCTAATAGATATACAAAAAGATTCTCAAGGTGGCTAACCATCAGAGAAATGCAAATTAAAACCACAATGAGATATAACCTCACACCTGTCAGAATGGCTATCATCAATAAATCAAAAAACAACAAGTGTTGGCGAGGATATGTAGAAAAAGGAACCCTCATACATTGTCAGTGGGATGGCAAATTGGTAGAGCCGCTATGGAAAACAGTATGGAGGTTTCTCAAAAAATTTAAAATGGACATACCTTTTGATCCAGCAATTGCACTTCTGGGTATTTATCCAAAGAAAACCAAAACAATAATTCATAAACATCAATGCACTCCAATATTCATGGCAGCACAATTTGCAATAGCCAAGATATGGAAGCAACCTAAATGACATGGGTAAAAAAATTATGGTTCATATATACAATGGAATATTAATCAGGCATTAAAAAAATGAAATCCTACCATTTGCAATGACATGGATGGACCTAGAGGTTATTATGCTGAGTGAAATAAGTCAGACAGAGAAAGATAAATACCATATGATTTCACTTACATGTGGAATATAAGGAACAAAAAGAACAAATTAATCAAAAACAGACACAAATATAGTGGATAATTTGGTGACGGACAGAGAGGAGGGGGATTGGGTGACAGGGAGAATGGGGTTAAAGAAGTACAAATTAGTAATTGATAGTTGGTCACGGGAATGGGGAGCACAGCAGAGGGAATGCAGTTAGCATTAATATGATGGCTAGGTGGAGGGCCAGGGGAGGGAGGGAGCAATTAGAGGGATTGTTTTATGAACTATATAGATGTCTAACCAATGTACAGTATACTTGAAACTAATTTAAAGGGTCTTTGGTATTGTCCAAAGAGCTTAGGTTTGTACTTACTTCCAGAGGTTTGAATGCTGACCTTTCAATCGCCTACTTGTGTGACTTTATGTAAGATTTTTAGCCCTTTACAACACGAATTGTCTTATTTTTAAAAAGTAAAATACAGTATCTTTGAGAATTTGAAAATTCAATGAGATAATTTACATGAAAATAACTGAATAAAAATGTATTTTCAAAAGCAACATGTTTTTCTCTCCTTTAGAATTGAATGTATGTCTGTGAAGCCTTTGTTTAGGAGAAAGGTATTCTTCTATACTTTGGATACCATATCTTTGTAGTTCTTATAAAATAAATAATATAAAGGGAAATCATCTTTCTTTTCAGATTGTTCCTTTACCTTCACATTGTAATTAAAACACCCTTCGATTTTGCATATTCTTTTTCATTATTCAAGCTCTTTCATATATACTACCTTATTTTCACCATTCTGCAAATATTAATTGATGCTGACAGATAAAGAGACTGAAATTCAAAGAAATACTTTTAATTTCACACTGATCCTCAGTGAAAATAACCTACCTAAATAAGCTATAGTTTAATAATTATATATCTAAACATAAGAAATTCCTAAGCTCAAGAGATGATTCATGAAATTAAGAGGGATTTAATATAATAACATGTAGTTTAACTTTTAAAAATTAATAGAGCAAAAGATTTCCATTTTCAAATGTAGTAGTACGCTGGATCACCTACGCTCCCACTGGGCATAAGTAAGTAAACCTAGAAAAAGTCAGGTAAGTTTTATAAACCCTGATTTAACAGAATTCATCAAGGTGCTGTGGGAACAACAAAAATTAGATTAAAATTTTCGAGAAATGCCTTGAATACGTGAGCTGATGATCTCAAATCATTTTTTTAAGAGCATTTGCCCATTCTGACAGCAGGCTGAGAATTGGGGTTGGCCCAGGCCTATCACTTCTGCTGGGAAAAGAAACATCAAAAAGCTTTTAACAATTATGCAAGGCTAGTATGAAACAAACTGGAAACTTTAGGGACCTGAAAGGCTATAATAATTCAGTTCCTAATTTCCAATGTATGGGAGGGGGTTTCCACACTCTCAATTCTTTGACAACAGGTGGGTATACAACAATTCAACTCAGTTCTGACACTAGCTACCAGGGACAGCGTTAGATTCCACAGGTTAAGAGATCAGACCCACAAGAATGCCCCCATCTCCACTTTAAACACTAGTCACAAGCTCTGTGCTCCAGACAGCCAGCTGTAGATTGGAGGTTCCAACTATCCTCTCCTTGGCTTTGATTACTTTATCAGAGTGGTCCACTAAACTCAGGGGAAAACATTTTATCTACTAGTCCACTTGTTTATTATAAAAAGATATAACTCAGGAACAGTCAGATGGAAGAGATACATAAGGCAAGGTATAGAGAAAAGCATGGAGCGCCCATGCCCTCTCTGATCATGCCACTCTCCCAACACCTCCACATGTTTACCAACCCAAAAGCTCTCCAAACCCTGTCCTTTTGGGTTTTAATGGAGGCTTCGTTACATAGATGATTGATTAAATCATTGGCCATTAGTGATTGAACTAAATCTCCAGCCCCTCTTCCCTCTCTGGATGGTCAAGGGTGGGACAGAAAGTTCCAACCCTCAATCACAGGGTTAGCTTCACTGGCAACCATGCCCCATCTTTAGGTGCTTTCCAAGTCACCTCGTTAACATAACAAAAGACACCTTTATTGCTCTCCACACCTAAGAAATTCCAGGTTTTAGGGAGCTCCATGCCAGAAAATAGGAAGAAGACCAAAGATATATTTCTTATTATAAATCACAATATAATAAAGATCCTCATAAAATAGTTCATAAATTGGGGGACTGCACAGAGGCTGGGAGTTATGTGAAAGTTTCTATAAGGGAAAGTTAAAACTTCCTTAGTCTCACGATGATTAAAATATAAAGAGACTGGTAGGAGAAAATTGGTCTGAAGCATACAACCGACCTGTCCCTCAAGATATTTGCCAGATTTTGCAGTTATATGATAGAAAAGAGAAGATATGTGGAAACCGCTAAAGGACTTAATTGGATCTACCATGGTTTTTCAGTGCTCAAGAGACAAAAACCTGCCAATCTTTCAATCTAAACCCCAGGATTAGGATTGTTATGTATTCTTAGTGAAGTATCCTCTTTGTTATCATGTGGTAACCCTCTTTATCCATAGTAATATTCCACATTCTAAAGTTTGCTTTGCCCGATGTTACTATAGTTACATCATCTCTTTTGATTAGTTTTAGGTTAAGTACAAATGTACACATCTCCCTCTCCCAGAGCTGTTTCTCTCATATTTTGATACTGTGGTAGGGCAGCTTCATTTTGTTAAATGACCAAGAAGGTTTCACATTACATGCATGGATATGTGTGATGGCTATGCTGTGAAAAGCATGAAGTAGGGTGTGACTTTCATGTTCCTTCAACATGAGCTCTCAACATCCATTTTGCAAAGACACATATGGCCAATGAGAGTCCCACAATCAAAACAATCTCTTGAATGCACTCAAGACGATGCCCCAAAATGATACTCAGATGATTGAGTTCTAACTCTTTCTCTTTCTTTCCCAATCGGAATGCAAATGAGTGATATATGACATTTAGTCGATCTATTCTAATTTATTTTTTAAAAAGTAAATTTTTCCTGGGAATTTTTACTTATTATTAAGCTAACAGTGTGTTAATTTGGTAATTTTCTCATTGGTTGAGTGTAGATCCATAGCTGAAACAAAATAATATGTGCAATACCCACTCCCTCCAAATTCCAAAGGGATATTAGATTATATATGTAAATGTTTTTCAAAGAACATGACTAAAAAGCTACTTCCTGAGTTGACGTTGAAGGATGAGAGAACTTTTGAAGAAACGTAGTTGAAAATGTTATAATATTTTTTCATCACCACTTGTTCCCAATAAAGGAAAAGCTGTGCTTCTTCTTCCTTTAGGCCTATTGAGAAAGTTTTCAAGAAGACCACAGGCAATTTGATATACATCCCTTGGAATTGGGAAACTAATGCCTTAGAAATCTAAAATGAATGAGCTATGAAAAGTAGTATTTACATTGGGAAGTAGCTTAGTTTCCACTGATGATAGCGGGAAGCTTATTTGTCAAGGACCCAACAAGGATTATGTACTAGAAAGCCAGCCTGGAATTGTTTTTAAAATAAACTCTGTCCAAGTGTCAGCCTCATTATAAATGTGTTTATTAGATTCATAAAGAAAAGGGTGGGGGTGGAGAGTAAACAGCCAAGGAGAAGATATTACTGACTTCAAAGGTATAGAAATCACATGTTTCCAACTGGGAAATCTCTAAGGAAATCTCTATGGGCCTCATGAGGAGAAAAAAAGTGTCATTGAATATCAACTGTGACCAGAGAGCACTAGCTCCATATGACTGAGGCCAACATTTCCTGAATCTGACCTCTTTGTTCTCTCCTTACACCAAACTGAGAGAACTCAAGAATCTCAGCTGATGAGAAGCCCATCATCATCTTTCCTGCGCATAACTGGCCTCCCAACATGATGTGGTGCAAGTTGGAGAAGAGAAAAACATTAATTTCAAATGGATTTCATAATTTTATTTTTTCAGACTGGACACTGTATTTACTAGACTGAAACTGTTCATAGAACAAAATGATGTTTTATTATCTGGGAGTGACTGGAATAGTCTTAACACATAACCTATTACTTAACACATTACCTAGACAGAGCAGGGAAGAAATAAAATCTTAGTAGTCGTACGAACTGGCATGGTGGGAACAGAGACAGTTGTTTCTGTTGGTATTCTGTCACAGACAAGTGAGATGCTGATCAATTCCATTTCTTCTTCCAGGGAACACAGAAAAAGTAATTTCCCAGCTTCTGCTGTATTTCATTTGGGGTCACAGGACTGAGATCTGGCCAATAAAATGTGAACAGAGCTGTACTACTATGCAAGCCTGCTCTAAACCACCCCAATGATTCCCTAATTTTCTCCTGACTTTATGCCTAGAATTGAGGGCCTCAGAGATTACGCATGATGGGAATTATGTTGCATGATGGGAAATCTATCCTTGAGTCACTGCATGAAAGCCAGCACCATGTGAAAACTCAGCAAATCACTTGACCCTATGCAAACTGTGACAAGAGCAAAAATAAACATTTAATTTTTAATCCACTGTGATTTGACTTTGTTTTCCTCAGCAGCTAGAGTTAATTACTCTGAAGAATACACAGCCTAACTCTCCACAAAATTCTGACTGTTGCTTTAGTGGACAGGGGTTCAGAACTATGTCATAAAGCTGTTGTGTAAAGGAAATAGTAGTGTGCATCTATCTGAAGTCCACAGGGATAGGTAAGACCAGCTGAGACTTTAAACCATATCTAATCCTAAAACAAGGTCAACTCCTGAGCTTCTCAGTGACTTCTGGTTGGATTCTTCAGAGAAGAAGTTGGCTAAGCATAAATTTGACCTTGGGCTGGAGAGATGGGTAGGATCTGATTACACAGAGGACAGAGAGGGTATTCCTGGAGGGAAGTGCAGCCCTAAAAGGGTGCAGATACAACGATGAGTGTGTTGCTGGCATAGGAAATGAACTAGTCATTCAACATGATAAATTCCCATATTTGGACCATAGACATTAGGACTGAAAAGATGAAAAGAGACATGGAAGAATTTTGAATGAAGGATTGATATGAAAGCATAACTGACTATTAGATGGCTCCCAGGAATAATATATTGAGATATTACCATGTGCTAGTTCCTGTACTAGATGTTTTCTATTTCACTTAATTCTTAAAATCCAACAAGGTATGTATTTTTATAGTCCCATTTTATAGATCAGAAAACTGAGGCAGAGGGAAATAAAATAACTTGATCTCAGTTCACAAGCATAGTAAGTATGTAACATCCAGAATTCAGGCTCAAGTAGTCTGACTCCAGTAAACGGTCTTAACCACTAAACTATATTATAAGAATAAGAGAGTGATGGTTAGAGGCAGTGAAGAGTAGTGGAAAGAGCTTTAACTTCGAACTAAAATAACTTTGGCTTAAATTCTTTCTCTATCATTTGAAATCTTGGCCACATGAAACTTTGAGTCTAAAAATCATTTTTTTAAATTAAAGATAATACCACCTACCTTTATTTTTAATTAAAGAGATCTCTGGTATAAAGGGTAACTTGTACAGTACATAGAGCTTAATACATAGCCCTTATGATAGTGCAACATTGTATCTGTGGGATAGAGAGTAGATTATATATTTAAATTTTAGTTATATTTATTTTGCAATTAGAAGATAAGGATGGGCATAGTAGATACTTGGTATTTAAAGTCAGTTAATTTGATTCTGTTTTGGGTGTGATAGTGAGGCATTGTTCTTAGCAGTGGATGATATTTGTGAAAAAGAAGTGTAAAGCGGGAATGGGGCCCTAGTGGCCGTTAGGCTGTGGGAGAGAAAACGGATCCTGGAAAAAATGGTCAGAGAAATAGTAACTGTGTTTTGTTAAGCTTCAATAAGAATGAGTTTGTGCTTTCTAAAGATACAAGGGCCGACTGATGGAATCGTTTCGTACTTGGAATACCTGCTGTCATGGATAACAAGATTGCTGAAGAGAAAATACTTGTCATAGACAATCCACAATGTGAATTCGCAAGTGGATAATAGTTTTAATTGTATTTTTAAATAAAAAGTTACATTTCCTTTTCCTTAAAAATGATTGGTAAATTAGAAGTGCTGCTATTCATTCTTGCAAGTTATTATGTAAACATCTTAAATGGCTTCTTTCATTTCCATTGGACTTTTTTTTTTTTCCAGAATAGCAAAAAGACAAATAATGCTTTCCCATGGAGAGTTTAAGACTGCCTTGTGTTTTCAATTTCTAATTTCTATAGCATATTTTTCAAAGTAATTTTTCTGTTATTTATTCAACAACCAAACATTTGTTGAGAACCTACTAGATGAAAGGTACTGTGTTAGACTCCCTGGGTATTACAAAAATAAATTTAAAAATGATCACTGTCTTTAATGCTTATTTATTTCAGTGAGGAAGAAAGATATTTATACAGAACATATGCATACAAATCACCACAAAACAACCCTTAATATTCACATCATGTCAAAAAAATCTTTAAAGAACCTAAGGATACAGAGATAAGCAGTGAAGATACATAGGATCAGAGACAGGTATAAACGAGAAATTATGAAAAGGGAACACTGCCTGAAAAACAAAGTTAATGTATAATTTTGATGTGTTGCATTAACAAATATCAAATAACTTACACCTATCTTCCTTTTCCTTTTGATTTCTTATGAAGCCATATTGAACACTCTAGCTTATGTAAAACTTTTAAGACTGTCCATAATCATTCTACTGTATGAAATATATCTACTCTGGTATAATTCTAAAGTTTACATAAGTATGAAAAAAAATAATCTTTGATCTGGTCAATCTGTCACCTACTCAGAAAGAAGGAAAAGATCCCTTTATTGTAAATTCATTGACCACATGTATCTAACCCAATCCAGATGAAAAAACGAATTCAGTTACTAGCAGTTTATTTATAGTGATTTCAGGATTGCTATCTAGCAAATAAACTAAGGTTTTATCAGAGTTAAATCATTGCAGAGATAAACCAGTTCTCAGAGTTTTAGAGCAAAAGTTTGAAGAGTGCCACAGATTTTTTTTTTTTTTTAAAGATTTGTTACCAAATGAATGTAGCAGAGGGAAAATAGCCTACTGGACAGAATTTGATCATCAATTTGAGTATAAACTCAAATAGTTCATAACTGTCACTTCTTGATAGTAAAGCTTAGATAAATCCGTCTCTACCATGTTTTACATTATCGATCCTATACTTTTGTAGAATGTGCTGCCAAGAAGAATAAATCACTTGTTGGATAACAGATTCAGGCACTATCTCGAAAAAAAAAAAAGGAATCCCTTTAAGGCTCAGTAATATTTAAATAGTACTACTATCGCCACCACCACCACCACTAATAATAATAATAACAACTTGCTGAATATGAATATATATCTGGTGCTGAGCTAAATAGTTTATCACATACTTCGTTTGTAGGCATCATGGCACAATGAAAACAGCTCATGTTCCATTTGAGCTCAAAACTGACTTTGGACCCTTTTAACTATCTGAGTACCTTAAACAAGTTGCACCTCCTCTTTTAGTCTTATTCCCTTATTTTTAAGAAAGGTACAATAATATGTAACATATTATATATGTAAAACCTCTTCCATAGCACTTGGCACATAGGAGGTGCTCCATAAATTCACAGTTGGCACAGCAAATTTATTCATAACATTGTCCTGATGTTTCTCACAAGATGGTCTTAGTTTCAATGATAAATTCAGTTAGGCAGACACAGACTACAAATGACTTTTAGTATATAAGAAGCTAGATTTGGGTACACATTAATGTTGAATCACAAGACAGAAATTATTATTAACACAATGCCTTGGTTATAGCTGAAAAACTAAGTCAAGTGACCTGCTGCTTGTCTTTAGAATCTCGTGGTAGTTTTATGTGTATGAATTAATTTATTCTCCTAGCCCTCTCCATTTTCCTCACTCTCCCTTATCTGCAGTTTGAAGATCACTATTAACATCATTTTCTTCAGTTCTTCTGATATTCCAGACACTCATAAGACATACCACAACCTTTCCTGTCAGACATGAACAAAGCTTTGAAGTAAATGACAGTTTTTAACAGAAGTTTTTTGAAAACCAGCCTACGATAAACAGGTAATAGGTTGTCTCCTTATTGGGGCTACATGCAATTAATGCTAACATTTTATGGGGATCTTTGAATATTTTTGCTTTTGATCTGAATTATATCCAAATATGTTTAAAATCTCACAGTAATGTTTAATAGTGTTCTGTATAGAGGGAGAACTTGTACATCATTCATTAGCTATGTAGTTTAACTTTTTTTTTCTAGTCACTTTTTGCTGTATACGAAATGCAAATTGATGTTTATACTGGATTTAGTAAATCTACTTACTAATTCTTATTGTTTATCTAGAGATTCTTTTGTATTTTCCACATCTATAATCATGTTTTCCACAAATAATGACAGTCATTTCTTCCTTTGCAATATTTTGCCACTTGTTCTAAGATCTCCAGTACAATCTTAAATAGAAGAGGAGACAGTGGGCATCTTAATCTCTTTCCTTATCTCATGGTACAAACTTCAAAGATTTTACCGTTAATCATAAAACATATAGTCTTATAATTTAGATTAAATTAATTTCTTTCTATTTCTAGTCTACAAAGAGTTTATGTTTGTTGAAAAATAGCAATGCTTTTTTTCTATAACTGTTGAGCTCATCATATAATTTATTTTAATTTTCTAATAGTAGATTATATATTTTTAAATTTTGAAACAATCTCAGATAAACCCACCTTGATCTCACTTAATTTAGTTTTCAGCTAGTCAAGGAATTTCTGCCATGTATGTTTATGAGAGATATTAACCTGTAATATTTCTTTCTTGTCCTTATTAGTTTTTGTTATCACCATTATACTGGTCTAGTAAAATTAAAATTGTTCCCTCTTTTTCTATTCTTTAACAAAGTTTAGATGGGATCGGTGTTAATTTTTTTCTTTAAATATTTGTAATTATTCACCATTAAACTTATCTGTGTCTGAAGTTTCCTTTGTGGAAAGGTTTTTATTTTCAGACAAATTTCTTTGCTAAATATAGGCCCAATCAATTTTTATAATACATCTTGTATATATTTTTAAAAAACTGCTTTTTTAAGTAACTTGCTCATTTTATCAAAATTTTACAATTTAATGGCAGATGGTTTACATTATTTCTAACTATATTTTTCAATTTAGTTATTTTAATCTCTCTAGAATCTAAAAACAATGCTCTCCTTTTCATTCTGGATCTTATTTGTGCTCACATTTAATCTTCATAATAATCCTTTGTAGTAGGTATGATCGTCTCACTTTCTTAAATGAGTAAGTGAATCTCAAAGAGCTAAGAAGTTGCCCAAGTTTACTTAGCTAGTAAGCACAGAGCCAGGACTCAAGCAAGGGCTGTAGCTCAAAAGCTCATATTTTTTACAACCATGTCATATTCACTTCAAACATACATTGTAGCCTTAGCTCTGCTGATTTCAATCTTTTCGGAAAACAAAATTCATATGAAAGAAAGGCTTTTGTCCAAAAAAAGAGAGAGAGAAAATGAAATAGGAAAAAGATAAATGTACTTTTCTTAGTCCCTAAACACTTATAAATTTGACCTCAGTACTGTTCATATTATTTTCCACTTAACTTGAGTCTTTACATGCTGTTCATTTTCTATGAAGAGCTCCTCCTTACCCTATTAGAAAACTGTGAACTATCCTTTAAGTAGCAGCTTCTATTCTGTGAAGGATTTCTTCCATTCCATTCCATTCCATTCCATTCCATTCCATTCCATTCCATTCCATTCCATTCCATTCCATTCCATTCCATTTATTCTGTGTCTTGGATTCTGTAAAGGATTCCTTCCTTAACTCTCTTAACAAAAGGGATCTCTCTGTTACATTGCCACTTCAGTGATTAAAAATCCCTCTATTGTAGCTCGTATTTCCATATGCATTGTGAATATGTCTATAAACATCTTCCTGTCCTACCGAATCATCGACATCTTGAAAGTAATAGGAACCATATCTCCTGCATCTTTTTATTCCCTGGTGCTTGATATAATCACAAAGTAAGTACATAGTGAAAACATGGTTGTTATGCTATAGGAATAATTATTTTTACATGTTTTTCTTATTTCCCCTATGAACACTTCCCTCAAGAAATTTACCTCACCAGAACTTTGCTTGGCATACGCTGTGTTCTCTACACATGAAATTTCTCAAAAGAAAAAATGTTCTGAACTACTTCCATCATTTGGGGCTCCAACTATATTTTGAATAAAGAAATGCTGATACGCGGCTACAAAAATTAAGATATATTTTAAGTGTTTACATTTATCTAGTTAATGCTTAAACACACATTCACAGACTCAATCGCTGTCTATATTGTCTCAATTAGCGATAACATCAAAGTCTAAATTTGATCTAAATTTAATGCTTTACTAAATGCGACTCAAATATTTGTCCTGCTTCCCATCTTCTTGCCACCATTCTCCATTCTCCTCTGTTCTACTGATTATGAATGTACTGTATTACTGACAAACCCAAAACTTCGGTGAGGGCCACCTAACCACAGGTCTAAGAAAACCTTGTAGAACTAAGAGTTGCAATATGGGGCAAAGCCACTAGGTGGAACCCCATAAAACCTCCGGTTGCTTCTGGCTCATTATTAATCACCTTAGACCATTGGATGCAGATGCCTGAAAGGACCAAGGAAAGCAAAAAAAGCAAGCCCTTCATTTTCACAGAGGAGGAATCTGAGGGCCAGCCAAGGAAGAGACTAGCCTGGGTTACACACTAAATTAGTAGTTAACACAAAGTCAGCATCCAGAGTCTGTAGTGTCCTAGGTCTTTGCATTTTCTACAGTAATTGTTTTGCCCCCAGGGTTATGAATAAAAAAGATGTACAGCTTGAATTAAAAGAAAGAAGACATGCCTAACCAGTCTTCTCTATGGCAAGACAAAGTAGTACTGCATAACATTAATTAGCTTGTGTTCTGGGGATACTTTCCTGAGGAGGAAGTGGGCTTCACAGTCAGTGCCTGCAACAGTGAGCATGAGAATGAAGGTATCCAAGCTGCTTTGATGATCTTACTAGATCATCAAAGAGGCCTATATCACCGGTCTGAATCAACTATAGGAAGGGGTTTGAGAAAACTAAGTGGAAAGAACTGTCTGTAGCTTTTCCACTAATATATTGTGTGGTCTCAGAGGCAAGTTTCCTGCCCATGGTTTCCATGAGGTAAAAGGGGCAGTCTGCTTTGTCTAATGAGCACAATCAGAAAAAGGAGTTATGGGGATTTGGTTTCACAAGATCGAAGGATAAAATTGATCATGACAGTTTATCATTGGTAGTCTCTCCGCCCCTTCAATTCCATCATGTCCCTTTTCTCACAGTGTCCTTATTCTATAATGCCTCTGTTCTAGAAGAGAATATGGCAAATAAACCACAATGACATACAGTGATCTGAGAAACGGAAATAATATAACAGGCAGGGATGGTTGTGATATTGGGAATCTTTGGCATATACACAGCAGCGTTCAAAAAATGGTTGCTATTTCTATGCTGCTTCATTCCTCCTAAATAAATTTACATTAAAAAAAAACAAAACAAAACTAAAGTGAGAATATCTCTTTATCTCTATAGCTGAAGTGATCTGGTCTTCTGATAGAGAGTCTTTGTGTCATTATTATATTTATATATAATATATATTAGCCACTATAAACAGTGGTACTCCATCTGTAAGGATTAATTAGGCTTCTGAAAACTGCCCATAACATTTACAGAGAGGATAACATCCAAAGCAGGCTGGTGCTCTCACACTGTTAGTGTCATTCCATATTGCTAAAAATATTTGAGAGTCACTTTCATAATCTAGTAAAATTAAAGGGTAGACAATAACAAAAGCATTTACTTATTCCAGGTACTATTTAAATTGCCATATATAGGAATTATTTTACTTGTTTATTACAACCAAATCTGTGAGTTAGGTAATATTATCCCAGTGTTTCAGAAGAAAATGTCAAGAACAACAAAAATAAATTGTGTCACAGGTGAATGTCAGAACTGGAATTTTGTATTTGATATATTTGGCTCCAAAATCTGTGCTCTTAACCTCTACATACTTAGGTTCGTTATTTGTTTCCTTGGACTTAAAGCTAAGAAAATAAATCATGGAAAAAAACTACTTGCACATACAGATTTATTTACAATAGTGAAAAACTGGAAGCTAATAAAGATCATACAGTGGAGAACAATAAATAGAGAAAATTATGAAATAATATATAGCCATCTGAATGTATATAAATATATACATATAAATATAAATACAAAATAGGTAAAAATAAAAAATGCATATGGCATAATAACTTTTTTAAAGTATACTATAAATATATATCAATTCTTTTTGAAAATATTTTTATTTTTTTGTGAATGTTTCCCTTTTGAGAGATAAAGAAAACAGAACAAATGCCAAGTTTTTTATGCAGGGCATATTCTAGAATAAGAAAGCAAACCTAATATACTTATTTTGCTCAGCAAATTCTGAACGTGAGATTGTGTGAGTTCCTAATGTTACTAAGCTGTGTCTCACCAAGCAAGGTCAAGCATTTGAGACTATAATCATGTCCTTATTTTTAGTAAGTAGGCTTTAAAAATAATGAAGCCAGCAAGAATAAAATCTTGGCTTCTGATATCCCTACCTGGGGACCTAAACTGGAGAGACAGGGGCCCCCTGTCTCTGTGATGACAAGATGTAAGGTGAGCCCAGGAGAAGCAATACTGCTGCAGTGCACAACCTACTTATTTTAAGGGTGCACTGAAATTTGACCCCTTAGCTTCTCCTTTAAGAACATCAAATAAAGAAATGAGTTCCATAGTGTGAAATCATTGACTAAATGTTACTACTAATATCACGAGTCATATCCATCCCATGGGGAAATCCCAGGGACTTGAGAAAATGTGCACTGAGCCAGAGTGGGCACAGTGAACGTCACTGATTTCTTCTAGTTCCTCTGTACCTTACCTCTTTCCTTTTTTCTTTTTAAGAACTAAATGATTAATTGCTCTAATAGAAGTACATTATAGAGGACGATTTTCCTTCAGCTAAAAACTTTTAGCAACCAATACAAGAACACGACCAAAACAACCAAAAACCGAAAAACAAAAAACAAAAAAACAAACAAAAAAACACACAAACTTGTTACCGGAACTGAATCATAAAAGAACAGGATCATGGGTGATATGTGTGTGTGTGTATACCTCTTTTTCCTGTTTTTTTTTTTCCATATGTAATTACATTACTTTGAAATTTTGTTTAAAGGAAGAACATTAAGTAGACTAGAAAGAAGTTAATGTAAAAGGAACTGAGAATCTTGAAAGAGCCAGCACTTTATCTCACCACTTACTGACAGGTCTGAGGCCCCTTTTTTACCTCTGTTTTCATTCTCAGAATCTAGAGCCCTGATATTTCTCTCTCTTTCTCTCTTCCCCACCCACCCCCAACATTGCTTTCCCTAATAATGCACATTCAAACTGAACTTTGTGCTTCTCGACTCGGCCCTCTTCCTCTTGGATATCCTATTGCTGGGAGATCTCTTTTGACTCTGGACTATCTCTGCCCGCCCTCCCTGCCCCCCAACTTCTATATCTTATACTCCAGTAATTTGGAAGCACATGCATTTTTTTCCGAAACATACCAGACTGTTCAGTAATTCCGTGCATTAGTACAAGCCTCACTTCCAAAAAGTCCTTTCCACTTCCTCACTCCAAACTACTAATCCTTCAGGTGACTCCTCATCCATGGAGCCTTCCCTAGATCATATTTGCCCTCCCAATTAGTGGCCTGTCTCATCCTTAACTCAGTAATATCTTTCTACTATTGTTTTAGACTCTCCATCTTATAATATAATTATTCATTTATATATATCTCTTCTCATGGACTGTGAGATCCTTTTTTTTTTAACAGAAGTCATTTTATTTTATTTTATTTTATTTTATTTTATTTTTATATTAAATCTATTGAGTGACATTGGTTTATAAAATCATATGGGTTTCAAGTGTACAATTCAATTATATATCACATGTATATTGTACTGTGTGTTCACTATCCAAAGTTAAATTTCCTTCCATCACAATATATTTGACCCCCTTAATCCTTATCTACCTCCCCCCTCCCCATCTTCCCTCAGGTAACCACTAAACTGTTGTCTGTGTGAGATCCTTAAAAGCAGAGAGTCAGTCTTACTTGTCTTTTTAACTTAATATCCTAGCACGGTATCTCCACAAAGTAGCTTTTCAGTCACAGTGGTGATGGTGATGTTGATGATGATGTGAAGAGGAGGAATAATAATAATAATAATAATAATAATAATAATAAATGGATCAATAGATGAAAGGGCATATATCAATAATACAATAATAGGTAAGATGTTGAAATTTCACCAACCAAAAACTTACTGTGGGGCCCGATACAAACCCCCTATCCTGCTCTCCTTGGTTGTAGAGTCTGTCTGGGGAGGCTGCCCCAAGAAGGTCTGCAGCCCAGCCTTCTAGTGCAGTAGAAGCAACCTGGAGGCTGCTCAGTGCATAGGAAAGACACACAGTGTCAGAAACCAGGAATCCTGGATTCTGCTTCTTAGAAGAATCCTGCCTTAAACTCTTAAAGAGAATCCTGCCTCAAATTAGTGTGTGACCTTGGGTAAGTCTGTGTAATTTTCCTGAGAAAATTCTGTTTCTTCATCTATAATGAGAATAAAACCCTGGCCTGTATCTCCACGTCACGTGGTTGTGTTAAGAAGACGCTATATTTGACAAGGCTTATACACAGTGAAGTACGATGTAGATTTAAAAGACTCTTATTAAATGTCGTTTCTATTCCTATATATTTAGTCCTGGGTTTTTCCTCAGGTCATTTTCTTTTTTTTTTCACTTCAGCTATAGCATTTACATCTCCAAATTCTGGGAATTCCACAGGATTAGTTGATGAGGAGGCAGGGTGTGTTGTGGAAAGAACTTGGACATTTGATTCATAAGATTTGTATAGAAATTTCAGCTTCATTATTTATTAGTCATTTGATCATAAGAAGTTTACCCAATATTTTTGCTCCTCAACCTCCTCATCTCCAAAATGCCTTTGTTATAGGTTCAATGTGAAAATTAAATATGATAATCTAATAACATAGCATATAAGCTCCTTGTATAGACAAATTAGAAACTTAATAAAGAGGAACACTGAATAGGGAGGAGGCATTTAAGGTTTGCTCAGACTCAAATCCTAGAGGTAAAAACTTTGCAATTACCTGAGGTTAAAATAAAATAACAAATTACTTTGACTTTCTATAAAAATTTAACTGTAATTAATGAAGAAATATAGGAAGGGTCAGTCTTACTCCTTGCATTTGAGAATAGTGATTGTTCCCTAATATTCACATATCATATCCATAATTTTTGCCTTATTGGAGTATTATCTGTACTACTATTTTCTTAATTAAGTTGGTTGTTACTTAGCCATATCATTCATGACATCATAAAATATGAAATTATATTTTGTCTAAAATATATAATACAGAACCATCAAAACAAAACATAACAAAAAATTGTGGACCGCCTAAATGGTTTAGAGAATTCTGCATTACATACTTATTCCTGCAAATTCTTATGCCCTTAGATTTTGCTCATAGTTCTCTCATCAGCCACAAGGAGTGACATAACCTTATGGTTTGAAATGTTTAAGAATAGTTTTAAAATCTGTATTATACAAAGTTTTTGTTTGCTTAAACTTTCCAAATTCTACTGTATAAGAGTGTTTCCAGTTCAAGAATGGACCTGACAGATAGCTCAGATATTTAGGAGTTTAATAAAGTAGATGCCTGGAAGATAGAAATTTATCTCATGTATATGTGCGTGAAAGTCACCAGTGTTCTCTTTATGTTAATTTACTCATCAATTCATCTAATAGTCAATTCAACCAAAGTTTCAATTTAATCTGAGAAGTGGGATAATAGAGTAGCATGGGGCGTCAAGCAAGGGTAACTGGTAAGGGGCGGGGAGCATTTGGTGAGAGAGAGAAACCTTATTTAACTTCCCTGTAATTCATTTTACCTCTGTTATCTCCATTCCCAGAACCTTAGTTCAGACCCTTAGTAATTTATGAAATCAATTTCCTCACTGGCTTCCTGACTCAGGCTCACTTTATTGCCCCCCAACTTCTCCATGACTGTCATTTAGTCTTCTATTTATTCATTCAATAAATATTTACCGAGCTCCTACTATGTGCCAGGCACTGCTCTAGAACTCTGATCATGTTACTGCACCACTTAAACATCTCCCCGTGGCCTTCCTATTGGAATCTACATTCCTCAGCTTTGCATTTGGGGCTCACATTTATCTGGGCCCTGCTCACCTTCTGACCACTCCTTTCCCAACATGTCATTCTTCAGCCCTACTGCACTGTTTGCTTTTCTCTTGGTCCTCTGTCTTCACTCTTCACAGCCTTTGCACAAATGCTTGTCTTTCTTCACCAGACTGTCTCCTCTAGACCTGTCTAAATTCACCTCTTCTGGGAAAAGGAGACTGAAAGAGCTGGAATCCTTCAAAAAAATAGTTTATGTGACATATATGTACATACTCGCGCCCCTAGGTGGTTAAGTGTAGTCATCTCTAAATAGTCAAAAATGGTTATTTTCTATCTTTTCATTTTTCTGTATTCTCAAAAATATTCTTTGATGATCATCTATTTAATTTCATGATTGGGAGAATCAACATTTTTTAAATTAGGAAGGGTGAAAGAAAAAGAGGAAGCAGGGAAGGAAGGAGAAAAAGGGAGATATAGAAGCACAGAACAAACTGCAGAATACTAAATAAGTTACCCATCGGCTTACTGAGCTCACCTTTCTTCTTGTGTAATAAAAATCAGCCACATGTTTCCCACTTATAGCCAAACTCAGTTAATTACAGCACTATTTGCTGTTGCTTCTGGGCAGGGTCAGTAAAGGTAATTAGATCTTTTACAGCCTCTGGAAAGTTGCCCTCGATCCCTGTGAAACATCGATATCAGACGCAATGTGCATCAGGAAAGACACTTGGTGAGCAACGTGAGTGGATAACACGATCCTAACTAAGGTCAGTGAAGTAAAGAAGTGAGGCAATTAGAAAGATAACTCAGACACATTTTCTTGTCCCTGAAGAACCAAGAGCAATAATTTTTGTCAGAATAATTTAGAAAAAAGTCTCAATTCTGAGGGTTAACAAAGTCAGATGCATTAAAGACTCATTCGCTCTTAGAACTCGACGGACCCTCAGGAGCTGTTAAACTTGGTTCTAGCAGTGAAAGCCTTTCTTCTAGTCAACTCTTACATAGAAGCTTGATACCATAACCTTTGGGTGGCATGACAAAGAAGAGCAGGAGTTATAAATTTAGAAAAACCCAAGCTTGAATTCCAGTTCCATCCCTGGACAATAACCTGGCCCACCTGAACCTCTGCTTTTTTATGAGTAAAATAAAGATAACAAGGCCTACTTCAAAGACTAGTTGTGAGGACAAATGAAATGCAGCCTGGATATGGGAGGTGGCATTACTAAGTGGGCACTGTAGTTTGTTATCCATTCCAAAACTAAATACTAGGGAAACGAGTTTGTCCCTTGGAATTAAAATTAAGGCTGACATATGCAAAATTGCTGAACAATTCTGAATAATTTACAGTCCAGCAGAACTGGTTTCTGTCTGCTTGAATTTATTAACATTTAAAGAAAGAATGTGAGGCTCCAAAGGAGGGATTGAGAAGCTCAGAAGCATTCCACATATAAGCATTTGTACATTTAGCCAGTCATCTCCAAGTCTTATATATGAAGGGATCCCCAATATGGAAGGTTGGAGGGATTTTCTGCCAAGGAGTGTTAGATTTCTATTTTCACTATCTCCCTTATTCGCAGATGTGGGTGTCAGGGTGTCTAAGACTAATGCTTTTAGACCTTGGGTGCCTCTGGCTTCCCTTGTCCTGATTACGTGCAACCTCTGCTGCTTACTTGGAATTCCAAGTATGTCAGCCTCTAGCATCAGTGCTCAGTGGGTACTTGGTGGTTGAGTATGCCAGTCCCTATGGCTATTACTTTTTTGGCAAATTCATAAACTGGTATTTGCGCTTTGTATCTTTGTTCTATGAACTTTGTCAATATGATCCTGCCCAGGGATGAATCTGCTCTTTGTGCTGACAAGATTGGCAAGTCCTCAAATTGGGGAGAATTCAGCAAGACAACAAATAGCCCCTAGTGAGGGTCCTTTTGGAGCAGAGCTGACGGCCTCCTTTGGTGAGACAACCCAACATCACCTTATGGCCACATTAAATCTCTTTACATTTCCATCCTAATCATCCATTAAATACTCATCACATCCCTTTCCTATTCCAAGGAGGTGTTTTTGGTTAGATATTCTCTGAAGATACCACTGAGACAAATATTTATGTGCAAATAGGATATTTGGGAGTTGATCCCAGGAAGCACTAATAGAAAAGTCGGGCCAGGAAACAGGAAATAGAAAAATGCCAGGAAAGTTTGCAATATCAAGCAAATTAATATTGAGGGCAACTAGGGCTCATTCCCAATGGGAACTCAAGGTAGAACATGGCACAGAGTTATTCACCTCTGGTCCCCATGGGCAAGGAAGATGTACATTTATCCTCTCATTCCCATCTCTTTTTGGCTTAGGGCTGCTTCCTGGTGCTTCAAGTCCTGACTTCTGGTCTACTGGAGTCTGGAGCCTAGAGAATGAACTCAGATGACAATCTCAGGGACTTTTGGTAGAATTGCATAGGCATTTACTAGAAAGGGAGTGCCAGGGAGTGGTGAGGGTAAAGGATGGGACAACAGACAGCATCTGCTCCAGGAGGTAGGCATGAAAGAATAAAGCACAATTAATATGCTCAAACTCTTATAATAACTGGACGTAATTCCAAATGATAATCCAGTTAACTCACAGTGGTAAAAGCAATAGAAGACTTCTCTGTAGTTTTGGATTTGGCTTCTGAAAAGGCATCAGAAGGAAGGAAGTGAAGGCAAATCTGAGCCTGATTCCTATTTTTCCATGTTCTCTGGGATTGGAGAAATGACGATTGTAGCGACTTCTTCCCTTAAGCAATGCTAACTAAGTCAGAATGCTGCAGCTTTGCCTTACATTTATACAGTAGGTCCTCACTAATGCTGTCGACAGGTTCTGAGACTTTAAGCAAAACATATCACAAAGATTCATAAAGGTTCTTCTTTTAGGTGTTATTTCTGTGAAGTGTATATTGCATTCCCTCAAATCCTCTGTTGAGCTCAGTTTGATGCATCTATAGCACAGTGAATGATATTTCTGTTGATGATTCTAACTAAGTTCATTTCAAGAATTTTATTGAAGAATTTGGGCTGTCTGAACTATGTGTGTGTGTGTGTGTGTGTGTGTGTGTGTGTGTACACACACACATATATATGACATATATGACAGAAATATTTAATATTTGTTTAGTACAATAACTTTCAAGTCTTGTTAAAGACTTGCTAAAGGAGTTTGTTAAAAATGTATGTTTGTCCTGTTCATTTGTTGCTTTTAGGTTTATATTCCACATATAAGTGATATTATGGTAAAAAGGTAGAAGGCATCCTGAGATTCTAATTCAATAGGCCTGGTATGGGCCTTGGGAATCTATTTTTAACAATGACTTTGAGATCCAGGGGGTCAGAGGACCACTTTCTGTAAAATGCTTATTTGGTATCATCTATGTGTCAGGCAATTTGCTAAAAGCTTTGCAGGCCTTATTTTATCAAATCATCACATCAATGTTATAAAAAAATATCATTAGCCTTATTTTATAGGTGAGTAAATGGGGGCCGAGAAAGAGAAATTAAAACCCAAGGTCATTAAACAATTCAAATTAAATTACATCTACATGGTTGCAAAACCCAAACTCTTTCAATTACATTACATTATAAAATAAATCCTAGTGTTAAGGATATTTCAATTTTAGCAAAATGGCAATGTTCTACTAATGTATATTAGTCAAAAAAATCTGTTTCTTAGTCATAATTTATGTATTAATTATATAAGTTAGGCTATGCGGTGATAACAAACAACACTGGAGAACAGTGACTTAAAACAGCTCGGATTCCTTCTCATTTATGCTCCACACCCATCTTGAGTTGTGCTGGGGGTTCTGTTCCATGTTGTCTTCACTCAGGGAGCCAAACTGGCAGAGCCACTGTCATCTGGAACATCACTGTGGCAGGGGAGGGAAGTAAAGCAAAACGTTACCAGCTCTTCTCTCATTTCATTAGCCAAAGCAATTATCATGGCCATGCTCAATATGGGGAGGGTAGGAAAGTGCAATTCTGCTGCGTGCTCAGAAAGCAGAGTTGGAAAGATCTGTGAACAGCACAAAGGTTCAGAGCTACGAAAACTGGAGAGAGAGATCTGGGTTTAAATTCCCACTTCACAATGTACTAACACTATTATTTTAACCAAGTGAATATATCTCACTTTCTTCATTTCCTAACCATATATAATACTTTCACCATATGATTGTTGGGAAAATCAAATAAGACTAAATTCAAACAGCTTAGTGCCCGAAGCATAATATATTTCTCACTAAAACTAACTGATTTAGAAATAACACTTTGCTGACCATAGTTACCTATACACATACCAATGATATTTCAGAGTCACATAGTTGTTATTTTATTTTCATATTTTAATTCAGAGGTGGTATCTAATGAAACTTGGGAAATTACTGTGTAGGGAAAATTGAAGGCATTAACTTGCTAGTGTGCAAAGCTGTCATAGGCTGGGTTCCTCAGTAAACAGACTCTAGGGTGAACACTTGTTTGTAGGAATAGCACCTTCAAAGGGATGAGGGAATAGGACTGCATATGGAAAGCTGACTTGCATGCAGTAATAACAGAACCAGTCTGCCCAGGAGCTCTGGAGCTGGGATGGCCCTTCAGGGATGTTCTTGATTGTGTCAAGGGAGGCAGGGATAACCTTGGGCCAGATGGTGTCCTTAGAGGGCAATTTTTGGAGAGGGACTTAGCTGAGAGTCCTAATTGGGCAACACTCAGTGTGGAAGGGAAATTGGGGGACTGAGAGTTCCAAGCCTGAATGAAAAGATCTGAACAATGTACCCTGGGATCCATTTTGTAGTAAACCTGGAAATGAAATAGGCTACGGTACTGGAAGACCCCAGATTATGACATGTCATTATTTCTCATTAAAGTTTGCTTTCATTTGAATAGTAAGTTAACTGAAGTATTTAAGGTTTAATATTCTAATAGACTAACAGCAACTCTTATAAGGAACTGCATAGTTGGCATAGAACCTAAGTCTTTTTTCTTTTCTTTTTTCTTTCTGTTGTCCTCACCTAGAGATTGCCCTCCTGGGTACTGCTCTCAAAATGTTAGGTCTAATGCCAAAAAAGAACTTATTTTCATGACATTCACCTTAGAAATAATTCCTAGAAGGCAAAAATCATTATTTGGCTTATTTCTAGTTAGGTTGAAATACTTTCTAAACTTGTACTTCTTGGGCTGGAATATCAGATTTCCTCAAGACTTCCAAGGGATATTGCAGTGAGGCATGAGGAGACACAAGATAAAGAAAGCACATCTTCTGGAGTGTGGATGTGACTGGATGGCTTCAAAGGTGGAGTGGAGGGGAGTAGATTTAATAATTTAATGATTTTCAATTTAAAAAGCATCACACTAAGGATCACAAAATTGCACTGTTTTAAAGATAAAACTATATCCTTTAACTATAGTTAAAAGGAAGATTTAAATTTGCATTAGAGCATTCAAACCACATAGCGACAAGTCATTCTGCTGTGCCTTTAAGGGGGTGTCACTGAAAAAGTTTGAAAAGCCTACTGTACAGAGTTAAAACTTTCTCATTATAATATGATCATTGTTTCTTTCAAATTTCACAATTTTTATACTGAAGAGACTCACTTCAAGCAATTGTTTCCTTGGGAAAGAGAATAAAGGAGGCTTATATTTCTGTAGAGCAGTAAGGGTGACAATACTTCTTTTTCTTCGAAGGCTTTTGTGTTAGCAAGCCCAATGATACTCCAAAGAGATATGAAGAACCCTCTGTTTCAAAGTATTCCACACAGGGACATGGCGGAATGTGAGAATAGGATGCAAAATAGTATTTATCAAACATTTTCCACATGCCAAAATGTTTTCATAAACACTTATGAAATATTATCTCCTATAGTCCAATTTTCAAGAAGTATTTATTATTCTGATCTGATGAATGAAGAAACTGAGGCTTAGAAAAGTTAAGAAAATGGGAAAGGGCTTAAACTCAGGTGTGTTGGTCTTCAAGGCTACAGCTCATTTATCCATGTTAACAAGCTATTGGCCAAAATAGTAAATTCTTTTGACTAATATAGAAAAAGTCCTATAATATAGAGAAATGTGTTTGGGTTTTGGGACCAAACAGAAGAGCAGATCCTGGTTCTATTGGAAAACTACTTATGACATTTGTAAAGGGCTTAATATTTTTAAGCCTCACATATTTTATCTGGAAAATGCAAAATACCAGCGCTCAGTTGTTAGGATAAGAATAATGCATAAAAGCACAGCAGAAATTGAATAAGTAATAGTAATTTTGTTAAATATTGTATTTGAGTTACATAAAATAACTTTCTAGGAGATTTTAGATCTAACTTTACATAATTCCTTAAATGAAGAATTCAATTAATATGTCTAGATCAATATGCCACAATTCCTTCCCGGTCTACTTAGAATGAAACAAAGCACAGCCTTGGCAGTCACTCAGGAACCTTGCCCAAATGAGAGAGGGAAAAGTTCTGACTCAGTGGCTTCCCTATCTGTATAATTCAGCCTGGCCCTGAAATGCCCACACTTTTCTCAGGCAGTTGCTGACAGTCAGATCATCAATTATCCTCCTTTAGTTTTCCCAAAGAAGCCTTAGTAATATTTCCAGTATGCTTCTTTTATTTTTTCTTATTTTACCTGACCCATTTTTGCATGGGATATTTTCTCCACCAATTGAGCTAATTTTAATTAAAGCTGATAATTCTGGGGTGCCTTCTGCGTGCTCCCTGATGAGTGGGATATAAATGGACACAATAAACAGACCATCTAATATTGATAGAGTCTACAGCTGCATCTGCTAATTAGGGCCAATAAAGGCTTTTGGGGCAAGAGTTCCCATGTGACATTTGTTTAATTAAAGCCTTTGTCTGCCCTACTCAGAAGGGTGAAAAATATTCCACTTAAAATGTACTGAAAACAAACACAGCCTTTAGAATGTAGAACATTCCATAATAATCCCTCCTAGGCTCCCATAAGAACTTTTAGGCCAAAAAAATATTTTTGCTTGATAATACATACAGTGCTGTTATTGTCATTTTAATTAAACCATGTAATTTATTTTATTTCCCAATCCACATGTATACATAGGTCTGGCCAATAAGCTTTAGGGGCAGAATAGGCTCAGAGACAAGCCAGAGAAGATTGGGACAGGAATTGTGGGACCTACTGGCAGATTGCATCTTTCATATAGTATCCTACAGATGATAAGCTCACCTTGACCAGCTATGTAATTATTTGCTCTCAGTAACAGGCTGAGTTATTTACGGTAGATTCTTGGTTATAAGTTATAGGTCAAGGAATAAAATGCATTGTGGTAGGCCTGTAAAGTGGAAAGGGCCTTGAACAGAGAGACAAGAAATGTGGATTTCTAGAACCCTAGATAAAAGGTATTTTTGCTTCATAGGTAGACTTCAATCTACATGGCTATCCTTAATTCATGATTTAGCCCTATTTTGCTAAAAACAATAAATACCACATTATCTTAATTCAAGATGTACTTTATTTACTTTTCACCTTTTAACATTTCTAAAACCAAGATGCTTCTCAAAATCAAAGCCAAAATTGTAACAGAGCTGTCATTGCCTACAGGTATACAAATTTATGTGTGTGTGCGTGTATGTGTGTATGAAGAGATAACTTTTAATCTGACTCACCTTTATAGTTACTTGCACTATAGCAGTGTTTAAATTTCAACTTTTGACTTTAAAACCTTAATTGTTATTAATATATCTTCGATAATATTACACTAGGAAGCAATATTTTAAAAAATTATGAAAGTTGTCACTTTCTTGTCACACATAGGTCAATAAATAAAAACAACAGTAAATTTCGCAAGTCTCTCAGGGTAAGTAGTGAAATAGTCAAAGCCAGGAGTGACTGACTTGATCAGGTCACATGTGTGAAGAATCGATTTCAGACCCAGAATTCTATCTTTCTAAACTTACTTTTCTATTTTTTTCCTTCCTCTCTATTCTTTCCCTCCTTCCTTGCCTCCTCCTCCTTGTTCCCTTTTTCTTTTTAAAATAAGTAGCTTTATTTCTGATATCTTTACATTGTTAAAAATCCAATTTATATATAAAATTACAAAGAAGAAATTAAAATAAAACACAGTATCTCCTCACACAAAAATGGTCAGTAATAGTAGAAGAATATTATTATCTATAACACATATGTTATCCGTACATATACGGACAAAGGGGTAGATAGATATAGGCATATCTTGGAGATGTTACAGGTTTGGTTCCAGATCACAACAATAAAGCGAGTATCACAATAAGGTGAATCATAATGATTTTACTGGTGGAGGGTCTTAACTTCAATTTGTAGAAAACACAACATCTCTGAAGCACAATAAATCAAAGCACAATAAAATGAAGTATGTCAGGAGATAGATGATAGATAGAAAATGTTAAGATATGTGGTTTGATTCAGGCATATTTTTCTTAATTTAATGTATTAAATATACTTTTACTTTAGCAAGTAAATATAAACTATAGCAAATGGCTTCGTATACACACAAATATTTACTTGCCCTGTCAGCTGAGAAGGCCCAGAAGCCAGGGCATTCCACTTGCAACAAGCACATCTAGTACCTAGATGTTGTTTTCTAATACCATTCTCTAATAAAAGGAACCAGGGCTCCTTAGAGAAATTGTTGATTCTAGGTCTGAGGCAGGAAATACACAAGATGATGATCCTGGAACATTGTGTAGTACCAGAAGGTAAGGAGCGCTAAAACAACTACAACGACAGTGGTGGGATATATGATACAGGAGTGCACCGCAAGAGCACCAGTGACGAAAGCTGAAATGATTTGAGCAACAAATTAAGGAAAGTAGTGTTGAATTATAACACAAGTCATAAAATAAATATTCATCAACCATGATGATAAACAACAACAACACAATTAAATAACAGAATCGACAAATCTCCTCTGCAGAATTCCAAATAATTTATGTAGGTACTTCACCCTCAAAAAAGGTGAAGCATAATTCCTGATGCCTTAAGTGGGGACTGGGTATAGTGACTTATCTTCGAAGAGTAAAGTTTGATAAGTATGAAAAATAATAAAGTAGAGAAACCTGACAAACAACCACTACCTCAGTCAGGTGATTAAGGTTAACAGTGATAAATTATGTTGGTAGTATAGATCCTCGACATAATGTGATGAAAATGGCACTTTACCTCTGTGATCTTCCCCGCAAAAGGGGGAAGATTACATAACCCCAGTGTATAACCCCATAAAAATACATCAAATAAATCCCAGTTGGAACACATTCTATGAAACACCAAACCTATATGCATCAAAACTGTCAAGGTCATCAAAATCAAGGAAAGTCTGAAAAGGTGTCATGGTCAAGGGGAGCCTAAGGAGACATGTTCACTAAATGAAATGTGGTATCCTGGATGGCATCTTGGAATAGAAAAAGACATTAGGTAAAAATTAAGGAACTTAAGAAATTGAATTATGAGCTTTTGTTAGCAAGAATTTATTAATATTGACAAATGTACCAAACTAATGTAAGATGTTAATAATAGGGGACACTGGCTATGGACTTAGGTGGGAACTCTCTGTGCTATCTTCACTATTTTTCTGTAAATCTAAAATTATTCTAAAGGAAAAAAGTTATTTTTTAAATTGAAGTATTCCACGGGACTCATTGTATTTAAAAAATTTTTTTATGTCACAAAATATATTTCCTAAAATACATTTCTATTTTCACACGTACATTTAAAGTTGAGATGTTAGAGTCATATTTTTTAAAGTATTTTTTACTTTCAGAATTTCCATCTGTGATAGGTGAGAAATTAGCAAAATTTTATATTATTCCTTCTTTCCTTCTTCTACCCCATTCCTTTGATTTTACATCATTATATTGAAAATGTATTATATTTATAACATATAAATTCCGTCCTATAACAAAAACTCCTACAGATGATTAACTTTAGTTCTAAATTTAAATAATTCAGTGCTAGCATTTTACCCCATTTTATCCATTTCTGAGGTTTTTATTCAAAGTACATCTGTTGATTTATCAAGTAGATTTTTTTTTGTTTTACAAGAATAACTCATAGATTTTATAATTACTGAGATCTGGGATGTTAGAAAAAACCTATGCATAGTCTTGTGTTTTAAGGAAATGTGGCTGTGGATAAAATTGTTGTTTCACATTTCTTAATGTATATCTATATCTATCTATTTCTATATCTATATATCTATATCTATATCTATCTATCTATCTATCTATCTATCTATCTATCTATCTATCTATCTATATGTGGCTCATGTTTAAAAACTAAGTTTACATTAAATATTTTCTTAATTGACTCTGTTAGCCTATTCGTATCTACATAATTAAAGCCTCATCTTTTTCAATATCACAGGGTTTAAGATTTTTCACATTTAGAATTGAACAATTATATTAAATCAATTTTGCTCATTTGAAGCTTTAGAATATATATACATATATTTATTCCATACATACAAATGTATATATATACACACCCCACATACACATACATACATATTTGCTAGAAAAATAGAAGAGATTAAATAAAATAAAATGGGAAACATGAGAGAAAGGAAAGGATAAAAGAGCATGACTTAGTTTTGAGTCACCAACAATTATTTCAAAAACTAGTATCCAGTTTAGAATATAACTTTTCATACAGAAGTTTAGATCTTAACTCTTTTCCTGACATAAAATTTGAGAACACTTTATATGGGACAAAGCAGAACAAAGGGTTTGTAATGGGAATTTGTGGGTGAGGAATGTGAGTTTGGTACCACTGAGAGGACTCATTTATAGTTACCATGTTCATTATTCCTGCCAACCTTAAGAACAGCCTCAGTGCCTGGGGTACCCTGGGTTTGTTCTAGCATTATTATCATTTCCTCAGAGACTTTATCAATTCTTTGTATTCATCTCAGCATTTATCTCAGCAGCAGCAGGCTGTTCATCTACTAGGCATGTGAACTGGTCACAGCAAAATGTCCAGGGAGACAAATAAAAATTTATGTCTAGAAGTGGAGGCTGCAGGTCTATTTTGAGTAAATTTTTAATGTTGTGGTAGAGTCCTTTCAGTAGCAACTTTTAGATGTGCAAATATGAAGTGATCAGAAAGCTATTGAATTGAGGGAAAGATGGATAGGATCTCTTGAGATTCCAAATAGGCTGTTCCTGTACCCTTTGGTATACAGAGCTGGCATCTCTGTCTCTTGTCCTCCCTACAACACACCAATTCCTTGTTCTAAGACCATCCATCACACAGTCTCTGAGATTTTAATCCTCTGTATTCTCCCATACAGTTAGAACCTTTAGTGGCAGTTTGGACTTTTTAATTTATATGGGAAAAAGAGCTTTAGCCAAAATAGAGATTACATTATAATGACACAGGGAAAATTCAGAAAAATTTCAGCACTGCTGTGCTTTAAGAAGATACTGGAGCCAGAAGTAGAAAACTGAATGGCTTGTTTCTTCTCTCTGCTCCTGTTAATAGATTTCGCTCTGTCTTCCCAACTGTTGTCCTCTGTTTAAATTATTTAAGTCTATATGAAGAGATTACTTTCTCTATAAAATTGGAATAATACACAAAAAAGAAAAATATGATTATAATGATGGTAATAATAATGAAGTACCTGCTTTCTATGCCTGAAAACAAGAGAAATATCTATCCAATAGGATTGTTGTAAATATTGGACAAAATCACGTATGGAGAAATCTGGTAAAGTTCTTGACATAGAGTAAATTAAAAGTTGAGTCAGGGTCTGCTACAAAGGGCCTTGCGTTTTTTTGTCAGTGGTGATATTAGTTACCATTCATCAAACACTTTGTGCCAGGCAGTTTCTGAATTTAAGTTTTAGGTAAATTATCTTCGTGAGTACTCTTAACTGTATGAGGTGGATGCTGTCATTATCCACATTTTCCAGATGAGGAAACAGAAATACAGATGGGTAAGTAAGTATGTAGTAGAACCTGGAATTGAAGCTCGCCAGTCTGACTCAAGGCTTTATGCTCTTAATCTGTATGTTATACTAATTATCAGGTCGAATTTTAACACAAAGACAGTGGCAGTCTTGTAAAGGTTTTAACCAATGCAGTTTTAGAAGCAATTTGAGACAGATTTTGTTTTTATAAAGGTCACTCAGATGATAAAATAGAGAAGACTTCAAGATACAAAGGTTAGCTCTCAGGATTGCTAGTAAAATTAAGAATAAAAATAATTACGTGCAATGAAATTGGAAACACATGTGACTCAAAATAACTCAGATAAATATATCACAGCCCTGAATCTATTTGATAATTTTAAAGAGTTCAGACCAAGGTTACTCTACATGCTGGTTTTTCAGAAAGTATAGTTCTCCTTCTTTCCTCTGGTGAGGCAAACTCTAGCTTCATGACAATACTAAGGATTTTTGAGTTTAGGTAGGTTATCCCACAGTATCTTTTATTATCACAAAAACCTGCCTGCTTTATAGAAGGTATACTCCTTCTTTGCCCTTATTTACTAATATTCAGCACAACAGAAATTCTCCTTTTCCTCTTCATCAACATATCTAAGTACATAACATGATGGAGCATTCTTTTGTCTATTTGTTTTATTTTTATATGTATAATGGAGTACTTTTTCCTTAAAAAATTTAATACAGAAAATATTCTGAACAAAATCAGAAGTTAAGATTACCATCACTCAACTTCAATAATTTTGAATGTTTACCAATTTCTTTTCATCTATCCTCCCCACTTTTTTCTTTGCTTGGTTATCCTTTTTATAATTTATTTTTTATGGTGACATTGGTTAACAAAATCTGATAAATTTCAGCTGTATATTTTAACAGTAAGGCATATATATATTTACATTGTGTGTTTATCTCCTATAGTTAGATTTCTTTCTGTCACCACATATTTGACCCCTTTTACCCCATCTACCTCCCTCTTCCCTCCTCCCCTCTGGTAACCACTAGTCTACTGTCCAAGACCATGAGTCTCTGTTTGTTTGTGATTTTTTAGAGTTTATTTTACTGTTTCTTTCCAAAACAATATCTGATCACAGATGAAATTAAACAAATTTAAAAATATATAATTATCTGAGACTATTCATATTATTCAATCAACAAATATATTTTGAGCACCGATTATGTGCCAGCAGTTGCGCTAAGTATGGGAAATGTGTCATCTGAGTTCTACACTTTCTTAGGTTTTAAAAAGTCTGAGTTGCTTCCACTCTAATAATGAGAATAACGTGGATAATATACAGAACCATAAAATTTTTTAGTCCACTAGAAAACTGAGGACACAAGGTAACCTAAGGAACTGCAACAGGTAACTAGCCTCTCTGATGAGAGACAGGGCTTACATTTGGCAAAGCAGTGAGAGGAAGAAGAAGCTGCTATAGATGTGGGTAAGAAAAATGTAGATGGACTTTTAATTTTTAATTGCTGAGACATAAAGACCTCCACATCACCTAACAAACTCTTTCCCAGGGCCTTCACTGAGCGCTCACAAGAAAGATTGGGGACAGAGAATAGGAAACAAAACAGACTCTCCCTATGGAGCAAGTGCTCATGGCCTAAATTTGATGGTAAAGAAAGATAACTGAGAGAAGGCTTCTGCATCCCAGGTACTAGGACCCAGGAGATGGCATCCTATCCCTGGAGGAGGGCAGGAGTGCTACAAGAGATCAGTCCTCCCATGAGATAGGTACACAGGGTCTACCTGAGTTTACAGGAAAATGGCAAGATACTCTCCAGCACTCTGAGGTTCATACTAATCACGAAGAAGCATCACTCTACCACTGGGGAATTAGAAGACTATAATGTATAGAACGTAACTAAAGCAATAATAAGGATCAGATAAACCAAAGCTAGCAGATAAGACAGGCATCTAGAGTAGATGGGACAAATAGAAATGAAACACCAAGATGGTAGACTGAAATCTAACCATCTCAAGAACTATATTGAGTGCAAATAGATTCAACACGCTAATAAAATTCAGAGATTGTAAAGCCGGATTAAAAAAAAAATGATCCAACTATATATTGTTTACAAGTAACACATAAATATACAAACAATTTGAATGATAAAGATATAAAATATAGTTTACAAACACTAAACATAAGAAAATCGGTGTGACTTATGATTCAAAAAGTTGCCCACCTCATAATACCTTGCTATAGGAATCAACCAACCTTTCCCTTTTTGACATATCTATACCCTGAATAAGACATCTTATACCTCCATTTCTCTGCTCATGCCACACTTTATTTGCTACACTTCTTATTTTTCACTGAAGAGCACTCGCGTATTTTTCTGATTATTTATTATGAACCTAGTGCTATGAAACAATTAAATTAATCAAATTCATCAAAGTTTACAATCTTATTAGGGAACCATGATACAGAAACAGATAAGTGTTAAAAGATTTGGTAAGGGTAGTCCATCCTATAAATATTTGGAAAGAGAAGTCTGATAAGAGTAAAGGTGAGACAAACAATGCTTTGAAGCTATAACAGCCTTCTAAGTGATCTGTTTCCAGTCTTCCCTTCCTCTCAAATTTCCTTAACAGATAAAAATGGTATCAAAGTAAAGACTTGATTATATTATTTCCCTGCACAAAATTATTCTCCCCACTGACCCCATCTTCACCAGCATGTGAGTCTACTGTGTATTGTTAAAATTTAATGTATGTGGGGTGAAACCCAGGCCCAAAGCTACAGCCTTTCTTCCTTCCCAGAACCTTGAACACTCCAGGCCCTCTTGATACCTCCCCAGAGCCTTACCATTTTCCTTTATCCAGATACCACATATACCTATTATACTGTTGGTCCTGACACTATACCTACCTACTTTATCCAGGCACTATCTAACTGGGAATCTTTTGCCGGATTTTAGAAACATGTTATGCCAGCATTTGTACCCAGAGGGCTCCTGTCATCATATTCATCCGTGGTAGAATACGTCCCCTTAAATATCAATGATGCCTAGATCATATCACCATGTTTCATTGGAATCCAAATTTTTCAGTGCTGCTTCCCTTTATTCCACACCTACTCACCTCTGAGGTCCTATATTGCTCGACAAGCGTATTTTTATAACACTATCCCATTTGACTCTTCCCTCAGCAAATTCTAATCTCCCTTGTCCAAGAAAAAGAACAAAGGATGATAGGAAACAATATGCACAGGAGTAGAGTAAGCAAGGTTTATTATCAAATTTAAAGATAGCAAATTAATGGTGTTGGTTTTCAACATAGAGGAGATCAGCTATGTTCTTGCCTCATGACACAGACCTCATTTGGAGATCCCAAAGCATTAAATTATGTGAGGGTATGAACTAGAGGATGGTGGATTTACAGAGGCAGAAATCTTAGTTAAAATAAGTTTTCTAGAAACAAAGAACACGAGTAATCCTAATTTATGGCACCTGGACATATTTTCTTGTAGGCATGTTGGTAGACAACCAAGTCCATACCTGTTCTATAATAATAAATGAGTCATGAGTAGGATAATTACCTTCAAAAGTAGTGTTAAAGTACTAATGCAAAAGAAGGCATGAATAATTCTCTAAGTCCTTATTGGCTAAGGGTCATGCATAATTTCTGTCAGGTACTGTTGCAGGAAACGACACCTGATGGAAGAATTCAGAGGCTCAGACAACTTTGTTAGAGGAAGGAGAATTTAATGCCGGCGAAGAGCCTGGGGCATTCAACAGACCCAAAGCACAATCTCAGTCTGGTTTAGATTTATTACAGTTTATATACTTTTGCAATGCCCATGCAAGGTGCATGTGACTCCTTTGTCTGAGGTTTTACATGTGCCTCCTTTCTCAGGATGGAGAGGGGGAGCTTCGGGTGGGGGTCTGCAAGGGAGACGGAATTTCCAGACCACTGGTCTTACAGGTAGTTTGTTTTGCAGAACTGTGACCTTGGCGTTATCAGCACCATTATAGGATTCTTGAACAGAGAGACAAGACTCCTAGGCTATAAGCAGGGAGAAGCACTTATTGATGCTGGCACCTGCTCAGCAGATTGCTATCCAAAGGCTGAGCTCTAACATAACAAGCAGTTTTACACAGTCTTGTTATTCCTTCATAGCTACAGAGATAAGAACATTAGTTGGATAGCAAACTATGAATCAACAAATGTGAGCTGGAGAGTCTTTGAGGTGGGGGAGGTAGCTATGGGAAAACATGTTAGCTGGAGAGCACTGGGCAGAATGGTGGGGAGAGGGCAGTTTTAACCGGCTGAGTCAGTCATTTCTCCAGGCCTTTTCCCTTGCATTTTTTTTCAGATGCCTCCTCTCCTCTCTCAGTACAGTTAAAGAATTGCTAACTTGATGCCTACTACATTATATTTTAGAAAATAAACATTGAAAAAAATGTGGGAAAATGGAAAGAGAATAGGCTTAGGTCTAAAGCTGTGGGTTCAAGTACTGGTTCTTCCAGATACTCTGAGCCAGGCTTTTGGTCTCACTGAAACTCAGTTTTTTTTTTTTTTTTGCTATAAAATAGGCTGTTAAAATCTGTCCTATTTATCTCATAGGTTACTTTGAATAATGGTGTAAACAATATACTACCATTCAAAGGTAGTTAATCTATTATTATGGCTGTTTGCACAGGCATAGTGTCTCATAATCAGGTTAATATAACATCTTATTTTTGACATTTAAATAGTCTTTCAGTGTTTTAAATTCTTCTTTAATACAGGAGATTTGAAGACAAGCTTTTCAGGCCAGAGTTTTTGGCAGAAACCAAGTTAGTTCAGCTAGCTGCCAGCTACAAAGTACGACAGCAAGCACCAGAAACACTACTCATTTTTGAATGGGAAAATACTTCTACCAAACCAAATCTTAATGGTTTTTATAGTTCTTTCTCATGTTTCCCTATGAAAACAGTGTTTTTCACATCTCATTTTTGAATGGGGCTGTCAGGATAACAAGTATCTACAATTTTCCAAGCCTGAGAAATTGATCCAGTTAAACTAATTTAAGGATGAGTATTTTAGGGAATCCAGTGACTTACATCTTGAAGACAGGAGTAGTACAGATTGAAATAAGCACAGGTGTCTGGCCTCCGGCTTAGAGTTGGCACGCCCAGGTCTGCTTCTGTATAGACAGCTCCCAGGCAAACATTCCAGAACTGGTATCAATACCTTTTGGGGACAACAGCTGAAGAAATATTTGACAACCAATCATGTTAGAGCTGATTAGGAAATGCCATTTTCACTCTTTGTCATCTCCACCCCACGGCCAGATTAGAAAAAGGAGGAGGTCTATTAAAAACAAAAAAGCAACACGTCTAAATTCCAAGCAGCTAGAATCAAATGTGGTCTGGGGAGAAATTACAGCTCTGTTCTGACAGGTAAAAGTCCCTGTCTCTGCCAGGACTGCACACAAGCATCTTTCTGTTCTTACACTGTCATCCTGTGGGCTGGCAGGGGCTCTGAGAGATCAGAGTGTTAGAATAAATAGATCTGAGTTTCCCAGAACTGGTAGGAAACTTTTAGTAAATGAAAATGCTTGGAAGGTTATACATTAGGACTGAAATATTTTCAAGGGATTCAAGCTTCCAAAAAGATAACATTTTAAGTAACAATTGATAGCAGTCACTACAAACAAATATGACTGTTTTAACTTTATATTCCCCATATTTGACCCACCACACTGAAGCACTTATATCCTATTAATAAATTTGGATAGCATTCAAACAGACAGCTATCCTCTTCATAATATTTATCACTCAACTTCCATGTATCCCTGCCAGCCAAGAAGATTTTGCTGAGTTTAAATTTCTGTAGCTCGTATTATGAAAACCACATAATTTGAATACACATTTTCACACTACTAACCTGTCTCCTTGAAACATTCCTGAGCTATGGAAAGTCATTAAAGATTTTAAGCAGGGCTGTGACATTGTCACTATCACTGTGGTGAGGATTGGAAGAGGATAAGGCTAGAAATAGGAAAGTATGTTAGCAGGCTATAGCAGTGACACAAGTTATAGATTATGATAGCTAATGACAGACATGTGTGGAAAGACAAATTTAATAGATATTTATAAATTAAAATTGGTAGGAGGTCATAACTAACTGAATGTTATAGCCGAGAATGAATAAACCAATGATAATACCTAGATTTCAGGTTTTGGAATCTTAGTGTAGGTTGGTGTCATTAACTAAAAGTATGAAAATGAGCTTGCTCTGGGGATGGGAAAGAGAAAATATATTCATGTTAGGGCATTTTGCTCCTGTTAATGGGACTTGTATATCTACATACAAGTGGGAATTGAGTTATCTGGTTTAGACTTAGGATAGGCATCTTTATGACGGCACCAATGAGCCCCATCTCCTGATATTCAGGCTTTCTGTAACACTTTCCTTGAATAATTTGCTTCTGACCAAGAGAGTATGGGACCATCAAGATCTTTCATGATTAGATTACACATATTTTTGAATTCAATCTTGCTATGCTAGTACACTCTCTATGCATGAAGCAAAGACTACAGTGAAATTGTACCTATATTCCTGACCCACAGTGACTATAACAGTAAATGTGTGTCAGTTTAAACCACTAAGTTTTGGGGTAATTTGTTATGCCATGATAGATAGCTAATATATGAACTCTGGAGATTAAAGCTAGATTTGAGATTCACTAGCACATAGACAATATATACTGACTGTGAAAAAGTTCAACAAGAGATAATGTAGAGTGATGGGGAAAAGGGGATTGGTATAGAAGCCGAAGGAACAGTAAAATTAAGGAATGGGTAGAGGATCAGGAGCCAGAAAAGAGAAGTGTAAAGAAATAGAGATGTGAAAGCTGGGAGTTGCAAAGTTAAGGAAGACTGAATGTCAAATGCTGAGATAAAGACCGAAGATTGCTTTTAGCAACAAGGTGATTTTTGCTTACCTTGATGTGAACAATTTCAAAGAAACGATCTGGTGAAGGCAGATTTCAACTGATTGGGGAGAAAACAAAAAGCAAGAAGGTTGCGAAAATTCTTTGAAGAAGCTTAGTTGTTGAGAGAAGGAAAGAATAAAGTGATATTTACAGTAGGATGAAAAGTTGGTGGCTTTTTTATGAGAGGAGAGATTTGAGCGTATTTATGTGGTGAGGACTATGCCATTTTCACTCTAGGTGAAAATTAGGTCATGCAAATTTTGATTACATTTTCTATTAATTTTAAACATAGCTGCTATAACAAAAACAATAAAGAAAGTACTTAATTTAGCTATTTATAACCCTCTTGCCCCTTTGAAGGTTCTCCCATGTCCATTTGCATTTTACATAAGAAAACACATTATTCTATGCAACATAAACATTTCTTAATGTTATATTGGCAGCATTGCTTTTTAAAAATATTGTATATTGTCAAGCTTGTGTACTATAAATAATCTACTTCCTATTTGTTGGACTTCTAGGTTGTTTCCAACTTTTTAAAACTGTAAATAATGTTGTGATTAATTGCACAGAGAGGCTCCCCTTAAAAGATATTGTTTGGATGCTTGCCAAAGCCAGCACTCTTCATGCTAAAGGGCTCTGAACTGAATTCTATAAAAATTCATGCAAAAACTGCAAGGCTATTTCTTTTTAATTCTTTTATTACATCAAACTTCAAAAGCCCAACAGGTAGGCATTTCAAATATAAAGAAAGAGATCATCTAATACCCAGAT